>NW_026054795.1:600000-769034 GCF_022836535.1 Colletotrichum spaethianum
CTATTAAGAAGCCTTAGCTAAAGATCTAATAATTATATAAAGCTAGTTTATACTTATATAAAATATAATTATAAAATATAAAATACTTAATAATAATAACGTACATATATAGTGAGTCGCTTATTATAGTGAGTCGCTTACTTCTACTTACCCTCTAGCCATTTATGTAAGTTAATCAAGTAGTATTGTACGAAATTAATTAAAAATACTTATTATTCTCTTTTTTAGAGGTCTCTTATACTACCTGACATATTTATACATTATATCTAGTCTTTCTGTAATTACTATATCGCTAACCACATAATTTACTTCCCTTTATATAAGCCTCCTCTTAATATGTATTTTTGCTTTTAGTATTAATAACCCTTTTCTTTACCTAGATTACCTTTACTTCAGCTATATTAAGGGACCCTCTAAGACGTAGTTAGGTTTTTTTAGCCCTTTAACGCTTACTTAGTATCTTGTTTACTATATAAAGTCTATAGTACTTAGCTTTAATAAAAGCTAATTTATATATTAATTTACTAATACTTTTAGCTTATAAGTTAATTACTTTATATAAATAGGTTAATAAACTATATTAATAACTAGTAACCCTTTTCTTAAGTAATATAAAGCTTTATATAGCGTTATATACTATAGTTAGTGTCTTTAGGTCCTAGGAGCCTTAGCTACTTAGGTATAAGTTAAATAGTGTTAGCGTCTTTAGCTTAAAATCTAAGCAAGAAATAACTACTTTTAAGTTAAAAGGGATAAAGCTAGCCTATTTAAAGCTAGCTTATATGTTTTCTTTACCTATTAAAGTAAAAAAGGCTACCTTAAAGGCAAGAAAAAAGTTATTTTTAGTAATATATATAATCTATATTTATATTATTTTTTTAATTTCTTTATTATATAATACTTTTAATAGACTAAAATAGTTAATATTAAGAGGCTAGAGCTTATATAATAAATAAAGAGGTATATAAAGAGTAATAATGCTATCTTCTTTATAATAATTGTTAAACTTAGTAGACTTATAGCTATTATAGTTATTAAGGATTAAGAGCTACTTAATACCTTTTATATAAGACTTTATATACTTTTTAAAATGCTATAGCTAATCTAAGCTAATCTTATTTATAGTTTATCTATTTTTACTAAAGTAGATATACTATTAAAGTAAGAATTAGCTATTAGTATACTAAGAGAAGAGGTAATATTTGCTTTTAATAATAACGTATAAAGGTAATACTTAGCTATTTATATATATGCCTTAAATAATAGAAACTTATTTGTAATTACTAGGCTACTTTATATAAGGCTTTTTTTTATAGTTAGAAGTTATAATAACTTTTATATGTAATAGTATTCTTATTAAAAAGCTTATCTTATTAAAATTATAAATATTATTATTATAAATTCTATACTTTATAACTATATTTTATATAAGAGTAAACTAGGCTTATATAATTATAAGATCCTTAGCTAATACCCTCTAATAGTTAATTCTATATTAAAAACATGTCTTTAGTTATAGTTAGTGTTATATAAAGTTCTTTGCTTATCAAGGTTTAATACGTGTTATATTATATTTGTTAAAGAGGTAATTAGCTATATCTTATATATTATTAAGTCATAATAGAAATCCTTAATCGATTAGGTTAATAACTTATTTAAGAATCACTATTTCTTTTAGCTTAGTTATTTTTATTAATTTTAATTATATTTCTTGTTATAGTAGTTGTTTAACGCGTTAGTTACAAAGTGTTATTCTTAGGACGTTATAGATAAAAGTAGCCATCTATATAAATAATTTTATGTCTTTTTTAATAGCTTAGAGTGTAAAGAGAATATAGCTTTTATTTAAAGTAAAACTTATTGTTATACGTAAAGTAAAGCTAAGAGGAAAAGGAAAAGTGTAGAAGGAAAGGGAAGTAGGTAACTTACTATGATAGGCGACTCACTATGTATGTACGTTATCTATAATTTTAATAAGACTAGGTTCTTAATAGAAATACTATTATATATAAAGGTTATTATAATATCTAACTATAAGAAAAGGCCTTATATAAAGTAGCTTAGTAATTAAGAATAGGTTTTTATTATTTAAGGTATAACTATATATAGATAACTAAGTAATATTTCTATATATTATTATAAAAAGTAAACATTACCTCTTCTCTTAGTATACTACTAGCTAATTCTTAGCTATATAATATATTTATTTAAGTAAAAATAAATAAATAATAAATAATATTAGCTTAAATTAGCTATAGTACTTTAATTAATATATAAGGACTTATATAAAAGGTTCTTATTATCTCTTAATCCTTAATAGTTATTATAGCTATAAATTAATTAACTTTAATAAATACTATAAAAATAAAATATTATTATTTTTTATATACCTCTTTATTTATTATAACCTTTAGCCTCTTAATATTAAATATTTAGCTTATTAAAATACTTATATAATAAAAAAAATTTTTATATAAATATAAATTTTATATATTATTAAAAATAACTTTTTTTTTACTTTTAAAGTAGTATTCTTTACTTTAATAAGCAAAAATAATATATAAACTAGTTTTAAATAGGTAAACTTTATACCTTTTAACCTTAAAGTAGTTATTTCTTAGTTAAATTTTAAGCTAAAAACGCTAATACCCTTAACCTTATAGCTAAGTAGCTAAAGCTCTTAGAATATAAAGACATTAACTATAGTACTAAAAGGCATATAAAGTACTACTTCTTTTAAAAAGAAGATCTAAGTATATTAAGGTAATATACTAATACTAATATATAAAGTAATTAACTTCTAGGCTAAAGGTATTAATAAGTTAGCTTATAAGTTTATTATTATTAAGGCTAAGAACTATAAGCTTTATATAGGGATAAAGGTACTAAGTAAACGCTAAAGAGTAAAAAAGATCTAACTATATCTTAGAGGGTTACTTAATACTACTAAAGCAAAAGCACTATAAGTAGAAATAAGTAATATTAATACTAAAAAAGAGAATAACCCTTAAAAAAAGGATTATACAAAAGGTATTAAACTACGTATACAATAATATAGTAATTATAGAAAGTCTAGATATAACACATAAACCTATAAAGTAGTTTAGGATAATAATAAAAAAGAGGGTAATAAGTAATTTTAATTAATTTTATATATTATAGTTTAATTAACTTATGAAAAGGGTAGAAGGGTAAAGGAAGGTAAGCGACTTGCTATAATGGGCGACTCTCTATGCGTGTATATTAGCTAGTTTTTATATACATAATAAGATAAAGTATAAAAAGTAATAGAAGACGCTAATAAAAAAAGATAAAAACTAGACTACTATTTTACCTAATACTTATTTAATATATTTTACCTTTAAAATAATATATTAATAAAAAACAATCAAAAGATGTTAATTAAAGAATTTCTAAATTCCTTTATTATCTATAGTTACACTAATTATATTAACTTTCTATCTAGGCCTCCTAATAGGTTATAAAAAAAAAGAATTAGAGGACTATAGTTTTCTAGGGGCTAGCCTAATTATATAGTTTAAGACCAAACATATCTACTCCACCAGCAGGATAATAACCACGCCCTTTAGAACAAATCCGCCTTTGTCTAAGTTATCTTACCGCATTGTCCACTTCAATAGCTTACTTAACCGGTCAGCCTATGCAATAGGCTAAGGGTACGCTAATATACTTATATTAGTTTACATCCTTGTATATCGTTTACAGACCCTCATAGAGATAGGCAGGGGAACTGGTGGACTGATATCGCTGTATATAGGCCACATAGAGGCTGCAAATTTCAGAGGGGCTACAGATATACCCATGGATTGGCTCTACCCCGCCCTTAGCGAAAATGGGATCAGTTAGCACCTGATGTGATAAACCTCCCATAGAAGCTGTCTGTATATACCGCTTCGTTCGCATTTCAGAGGCATCGTAGCATTATCCAGAGTTCATAGCCAACCACCGACATCTATATTTAATCATCAATAAAGTTTAACCTTCAAATAAGTTGTCTTTATTATCATACGAGCGCCACACCCATATTTATAAATTGCAAGTAGACATGGAAGAGTCCAGCAACGCCATCAGCCAGTTCGACGACCTTCTTGCCTCTTCCTAGTTTCTGTTCGTAGTCTGTAAGTGTACCCGCTCCTTTGGCATATACGTCGTCCCTGTTGGCCTGGATCTCCACGGCAGCCGTCGTGGGGGTGGTTACGTGAGACTTTACTAGTTCTGAATTATACTATGGCAGGCCTTCGCCTCTAGCAGTGTTAAAGATTTACGTCCGCATGTTTACTCGCTATTCACACCAGCAAGGGGGAGATGATAGGTCGCATAGGAATGAGAACGGGGGAATAGGGGGGGACCATCGCGCCTTGGCGGAAGTCTCCCCGGCTCTTGGTAGTGACGTGCAATTCATGTGCACGCCGGGGCAGGGACATTGGGGATTGGATGGGTCTCGATAAGCCATGGACTGCGCTGGGAGGTTGCATTTTGCTTATAGTCCAACAGTGGAGAATACTGAGTAGAGGGCTGGCCAAGCCACGACGTTGGTCGATGTTAGGCTTAACCAATGATGGTAGATGAGATTGTCTGTCACGTTTGGCTGCGATCTACGTGCCGAACGGATCGACAGTGCAGCAGGACGTATGATGGGTGGACGGGACATGCCTAAGCGAGAGCCGGAGCTAAGGCAAGGTGGTTATTCTTGGGCGATGCATGACGCCGACTCAGCTGTCAACCAAAATAAGGCTATCAAGTGGGATAATCAGGTGTTCGTTCGATAGCAAGTTGACTGTTACTGAGATGGCTAGTGACATCAGTCGAATCCATTGAACCGGCGACATCGAGCCCACACGAGCTGGTTACCATCTTGGTCTGTCGGGATGTCATAATAAGAGAAGAAATGCCCCTTCAAAAAAAAAGAGAAGTCTTACTTACCTAGCGGCAAAACTGGACCAAGACCTCTTTTTTACCAATTTCGAAGACGAATTACTCTAAATTAAGCTTCTACCGATCCCCCGCAGGCCCGGTTCCAAGAGATTTGATAGCTCCAATGTCATTCACGGCCGCCGCTCGCCCCCCTCCCTCCCCGGCTCCGTTGTCTCACTCATATTGCCCGGTTTTCCTGCGATCTTGCACCCGTTCGGGGGCCTTGAACCATGGTGGTCCCTGCCATCTTTAAACCTTCGAGGCTGTCAGAGCTCTTGGCATTTCGCAGTCGGTCATAGAGGCATCATTTTCCCGAAGTGGCAGCTCTGCACGATGGGCTTGGGGTCTAGGTTGCAGGGCCTGAGATGTTGCTACTTTAAGACCATTGTGAGTCTGAGCGGAGCTCCTTTCAGTAATCGAGGAAGACCCACAAAGACGCACGCGCATCATCCAGCGAGCGACAAATAGCACTGATAATGCATCCAATTGTGCACGCTCGAGCATAAAAGTGTACCCTGCACTGTTCAAGCGCTTTTACACCAGCCCGCATGTCAAATACATAAGCTGAATAGAAGCATATAGTAATTTGGTTTTTATGACGAATCGCCACTACCAACCAAGGAAACTCCAACTCCAGCCCTTGGGTCCCGTTGCGTGTTCCTGTGATTAATTGGATAGCTGGATCCTGTCATGACTCTCTCATGCTGACATTGCCGATAATAGTTAAGAATTTGCAGGAATACACCAGCGCGTGGGACTTTCAGTTTCACCACGTATTTCGATACGACATTGTGTGTAATGTACAAAGGATATGCAGCATGGGACGTCGAGAGTCGTCCATTTGTCTCTTTGGTGTAGACCTGTTGAACAAAATGCCTGCTATGAATTTCAGAGCCCACTGTGATTCGTAAGTGATGTTTTCAGGTTTTGTTCATCAGAACCTTGACTACCTACCTATCGAATGATGATTGACATCGGGAAAATACATGATTATTTTCATTCACACTATGGCACAAGCCCTTCTCGTTATTTTCATGCTGCCTCTTTAATTGTGATTCATTTATAAATTCTTGAATAAACCCTCCCACTGTAAATGACTCAAATCTGGGGCTGTCCATGTGACCACGCAATTATTCCTCGTCAAACTGACCAATCTATTCAAGCCACGGCCCCCTTAAGAGGCTGGTCCAAACGCCCCTCGTTGACCTTCAGCGCTGGGTTCCGGGAGAAGACAGACAGCACGGACAGGTACGCGTTGGCAATATACTGCGCGTCCTCGGGATTGTACAGCGCACTTTGCAATTTGAATGTGATGAGCGGCGTCTTGCTCGGGTCGTCCGATATCTCGAGCACCACGTCGTACGGCGTGCGTTCACGCGACGCCTGCACCTCGGTGATTTTGGCCTCGCCGATGGCGCCGCTCTCCGCCTGGCCCTGCCGGTAGTCGAACACGGCCTGGAACAGCGGTGCCGCTGCCTCCGCACCCGCCACTGCTCGTGGCTGGGGCGGGAGCAAATCCAAACGCTCGAGCAGGACGCTGTACGGCACCTGGGAGTGCTGCAGCGCAGCCCGCATGTGCTCTTTGGCCGCCACGAGCTCATCCCCAAAGGTGTCGCCCGCTGAGTAGGCCATGCGTAGGGGAAGCAGGTTGGCGAAGTAGCCCATCGTTGCCACGTCCTGCAGGCTGGGCCGGTTCGTGTCGGCGACGCCGACGGCAACGTCGGTGGTGCCGGTCAGCCGGGCGAGGAGCACGTGGAAGGCAGTCAGGTAGAAGTGCAGAGGGCTGGCCTTGTGCTTGCGGCTGCGCTCCTTGACGCGGATGGCGATCATCGGGTTCAGCCGGACGCTGAATGCGTGCTGGCTCCACGCGCCGCCCGCAACCGTAGTGGCGGCGGTGGTGCGCGGCTGGGCCTTGGGTAGGTCCATGACGGGCAAGACGACGGCGAGCGTCTTGTGAAGAGACGTCCAGAAGGAAATGTCTTCGTCCATGCGGCCATTCTCGAAGTCTTGTCGCTGTCGGGCCGCGAAGTCTGGGTACTGTTGCGCCGGGGGCGGAAGCGTGACGCCAGCGTACAGCTGTCCGATTTCGTTAAAGAGGTTCTCAGTGGTTTGGCCGTCTCCAACGAAGCGACTATAGCCGAGGACCAGCAGGTGGTGGTTGGGCGACCATTGGAAGGCGACGAGCTTCATCGTGTCTCCTGCGGCAAGGTCGTAGCTGTGGGCTTCCAACCGCTTGAAGCCTTGCAGAGCAGCTTCTCGATCTACGACCGGGACCTCTTGCAATCGGACCAGCGGCGAGGGCGACGACATGACGGCCTGGATAGCTCCATCTTTGGCGTCATAGAACTTTGTGCGGAAGATGTCGTGTCGGCGCAACATGATGTTCACGGCCCTAGATAGTCGTGTCAAGTCGGTGGGACCTTCCATGAACATGCCGATGGTGGAGTTGAAGATGGTCGGGTCGTCAGCCTGCTGCTGGAGCGTCCATGAGTACTCTTGGGCAAGAGACAGCTTCTCTTGTCGGACAACCACAGATTCTTTTCTATCTTCTTCCACGTCTTCTGGCTCTGTCAGGGGTGTCTCCGTGCCAGATTCCACTTCTGCAGAGGTATCGGACTTGAAGGCGTTGCCCGAGGGTCCGGACGCGTCGTCATCGCTGCTTGAGCCGGACTGAACTAGAGGGATGGCTGAGGGGGACAATCTTTCTGCCGCCTCTGTGGCCAAGTCCATGATGGATGCGCCGCCAAGGACCTTTAGCAACGGGAGATCGAGGTTGAGCTGCTTAGAGAACCTACAAGCCGGAAGATTAGTCTTATCCTGGCACAAGCCGAATAATTCTCGGACAGAACAAACGTACCATGTCCCAATCGTGACTGCTCCGAGAGAGTCAACACCTTGATCTATCAAAGGGCTCGATATGTCAACGACATCCTCCGGAGCAATCTGCAAGGTGCTACGAAGCTTCGTACATAGCCCGTCGATGACAATCTCGCGGACCTCATCTGTGGACTCGGCCATCATCAGTCGTTCCTTGATACTGCTACCCGAGGCTGCCGCATCTTCGGTTTTGTTCTTGTGGTCCTGGAGCATGTAGTACCCGAATCGCGGGTCATCAAAGAAGGGAATGCGTTCCCGATAGACGGGGTCGATGAACGGCACTCCCGTAATGACTTCGATGTCCTGGTCCTTAGGCGCGTCAGGCAGCCCAGCGACGACCGCTTCGGCAAAGAGTGCATGTAGCTCATCCTCTGAAACGGTGTCGAACAAGAAGCGGACGGCGTCAAATTCCTCTTCGCGGCCGGCGCGGGTGACGTAACCGACGCCGTACACGGCACCAATGTCGATTGTTGATCCCTAAAATTTATGTCGTGTCAGAAAATATTCAGGCCAACCTTGAAAAACACTGGTAAACTCACCGCCAACCCTCGCGCCCGTCGCTGCTGGGCTAGACCATGCATATAAGAGTTCGCAGCGCTGTACGCGCTCTGACCGGGGTTGCCCAAAACCGCGACAACGGACGAAAACATGACAAAGAAGTCCAGCGGAGCCTCCGCCAGGGCCTCGTTGAGAATGCGGGCTCCCGTCACCTTCGGCGCTGCCACCATTTCCATCATCTCCAGATCCATGTTCTTGAACAGAATATCCTGGAGCACCAGCGGTCCGAAAGCAAGACCGCCAATGGCAGGCATGCCCGACGCGGTGATCTTGGCGAGCCCGGCGTCCACGGACGGTTTGTCTGAGACGTCCATGGGAAGCACCAGCACATTACCTCCAATGTCCTCTGTCTCACTCAGCCAACGCGCGTCGACTTGCGGGTTGCGGCTGGAGAGGACAACATGGCGCGCGCCATGCCTGATCATCCAGCGGGCGAGGGATCTGCCGAGGTCGCCAGCGAGACCCACGAGGATGTACGTCTTTGTTGACACGAAAAGGTTCTTGGAGTCGATGGGCTTAATCCGCGCGCTGATAGTTTGGCTAGCCTGCCAGTTAATCACCGTCGACATGTCGCAAGGGCCCTTAGAAGCAGTCAACTCATCTGCTGAGATTACAGATGTAGCGGCTGAAGTGGGAATGGCCGCAGTCACTGCTCGTTCAACAAGCTGCCTGTGGTCATTCGTGTCTGGGGCGGAGATAGTTTGTGTCGCCAGATCTTGGGCAAGATGCTCGGCTCGGTATACTGAGCATGTTGACGGGAGGCAAGCAGCAAGGCGGCGGCCAAGGCCAAAGAGACTCTGGTCGGCTGAAAAGTCATACAAAGCCGATAATTCAGGAGTTATCGCTTTAGATGCGAGACCACCATGTGTCTCCTTCTCATGCAAAGTTATCCACTGTACCTGGGATGAGTGCGATACCTCGATTTGCGCCGGCTGCACTGAGGCGAACTTGACAACCACGCCCGTGCTCTTGGCTGCTCGGGCGAGTGCCTCAATGCAGAACTGAGGTGGTTCCAAGATCAAGACGGCAAAGCCAGGAGCGGCTTGTGAAGTGATTTTTTGCGCCATTAGTTCTGCGGCGATGGGAAGTAGAACGCACTGGCTGCCGTCGGCGGAATTCAGGGTGAATACTCGACTGTCAGGTACCGCGACAGTGGATGCGTTGTCCTGTGAGAGAGCAACGACAGCCTTGCCGGAAGCAACATCGGTGCCTTGAACAAGATACAGGTATCCCAGGTTGCCGACGCGGATGGACTTGACGAGAGCGAAGCGGACAGATATCTTGACGAGAGAAGGATTCGCCTCGGTGCTGCTGCACTCCAAATACGCATCCCCATTCGTCCTGCATAAGCTCACAGGGCAGTTGCTCAAATCAACGTCGGCCAAAATAGGCCGCCTCGTCGAGTTGAGCCGGTCGTTTCTTGCCATGTCGTGCTTCAGGCGAGGGACCATAAGTCGGCCCTGTGACAGGTAAATCTCGGGCTCTTGAGTCCATACCAAGCGGTCTTCTTGCCAGTTTGCCCCATACTCGAGACGAAGCAGTTGTTCGGCCAGGAGGTCAATTCCGAGGCTGTCGAGGCGATCTACATCGAGGACCTGGGTGGAGACGTCGGGATGTTCGAGGCGCACTGAGCGAAGTAGGCCGATAACCATGGCCTGGTAAGGGTGTTCAACCCAGGCATTCTCCGTGACCCAAAGAACATGGGCGGCATAATAGAAGATGGATTTGATAGCTTCGAACTTGTCCTCGTCCAGACCGACAAATAACGCATCGTCCAATTCGGAAAGAATTAGGAATGAGGACTTGGGCTCCAGGTCAGTCTCATGAATGTCTTGCATTCGCTTGACAAGGTTGAACCGGCGATGAGGCAGCATCTGCTGCAGCCCACCAATAACGTTATCCATCCAAGGAGAGTTGCCGCCAATGATCACAATTGCAGGATGCGTGCTCTCTGTCAGTACAGAGAGCGGGCTGTCAAGTCTAGATATGTGGTTGTTGATGGCGTGCGTACTGAAGCACGAGTTGGGAAACAGCGCGGCATCGCGATCAAGAGTACGGGAATCGATACCCGAGAATCCAGTCTGCTTAAGAACCTCGTCCCACTTCTCGAAGCTCACAAACGGTTCCCAAATACGGCCTTCGTCTTGGCCTGCCCACCAGTCTGGGAACAGGCCGAAGATAAAACCAAGACGAGCGTGCTCGCGATGCGTGAGCTCCATCACAACAACGTGGCCGCCGGGTTTGAGGAGCTTCCTGACGTTTGCCATAGATTCCTGGAGATTTGGCGTGGCGTGCAAGATGTTGGAAGCAACGATCAGATCGTATTGGTGCGGCTTGAAGCCCTGCTCCTCGGGACTCTGGCGGATATCCAGCGTGCGGAAGTCCATACGATCCTCGTGTTGAGCAAATGTTTCACGCGCCTTGTCGAGGAAGCTCGAAGAGATGTCGGTGAAGGTGTAGGTGTCGAACGCGAGCTGCGGCGAGCCCAGAACGTGCTTAGTTGCGCCGCCGGTACCAGCACCAATCTCGAGAATATTCATGTTCTGATGGCGGTGGGCAATCTGAGACACTAGGTCCTGGAAGTATAATAGAGAAGGGCCGAAACTGCGGGGGTTGGTGTAGAATTCGGCAAGGAGGCCATCGTGTTCCATCAGTTGGAAGGGGTTGCGGGTACCGTGAATAATGATGTCAGTGAGGTTTTCGCCTACTCGTTGGATCAAACGGAGATGCGGATGATGAGGGTACCTGAGATAAATAATCAGCATTCATAAATCATTGAAAAGGCTTCGGAATGATTCTTATAAGGGGTTTCAAGGGGTTGGGATATGTGGCTCACGTACTTCTCGCATTTTTTTGTAATGTCATCGTGAGCGTCGGTCTCCCATGACGCATCATACCATGAATGGAGGCGCCCATCTCTCGTTTCAACTAGGATATGCTCGAACCACTTGATCTGTTGTTGATGATAGGGAGCGGCATGGAGTGTGTCGTCCTCGGTAATCTGTTGCAAGAAAGTCCTGGCGTAGAAGAAGACGGCGCGCTCCATTAGAGGCATGATGATCTTGTCATCCTCCGTTGCCCAGTGCCGCTCATCATCCAAAAGCTTCTCGGGGACAAGCGGACCCCAGACCCATTTTGAGAACATACGGTGGTCGTCGGCAGCAGACGGGGGCGTGAAGGGCTTGAACACAATGCCATCAACCTGAAACAGGGTGGCTCTTTCCTGGCTGAGTGTATCGCTGGCCGGCACGAATACTTCAATATCACCTCCAATGGCTTCACTAGTAGACGTCCGTACCGATGAGTTGAAGGAGACACTTCCAAGACTCTTATTGTACAGTGAAGCACATAAAGATGGCACGACAGCGACGCGCTCAATACTAGTGGGTACGTGAAGCGACCTTAGTCGCTTATCTCCTGGCGATGAATATGCGCCAATAACTGTCTGAAAAGACAAATCCAGTGTCGCCGGGTGCAGAACAACGGAACGGTCACCGTCGAGGCATTTTGGGAAGCCCATGGTACCGGTTGTCTTACCGTCAACGCGCTTCATGTTGAGAATGTCGCGGAACTCCTTGGAGTACTGGTAACCGATGCTCGCGAGTTCCTTGTAGAATGTATCGAGATTGATCTTGTTCATGTGCGGCGGCTCCTCCTGTGCAGGAGGCAAGGCCTGTCCAGATGGATTGGCGGGAGCAAATGTAACGACAATCTGGCCCCTGGCTGAAGAGGAGAGACTGTTCTCCTTAGCTAGGCAAGAATCGATGTTGAAGTTGAGCACGATTCGACTAGAGTTGGAAGTCTCGGACGTGACAATGTCTGTCTTGAGAGAAAGTTCCACTGAACTGTTTTCGTCTTCGAAAGTGATGGCCTTGTCGATGCTCAACTGTAGTACCTCCAGCAGTTGCACTTCGCGACCTGAGGCAACATGAAGGGCAGCTTCCATGGCCATGATTACGTACCCCGCACCTGGGAAAACCGTTTGCCCTTGCAGTCCATGGCCGTCGAGCCACTCAATGTCTCGTGGCCTGATGAAGTTGTTCCAAAAAAGTGACGATGAAGTACTGTCGGCTGACAATTTGCCCAGTAGAAAGTGTGGTCTGTCGCCGTGAAGGAAGGCCTTTGCGCGACGCGACACCGCCCAGTATGACCGCGAGTGGTCCCATGGGTACCGCGGGAGCTCTTTTGCCAAACTTCTGTCCACCCCCCTTGGCGAGACCTTGGTGATGAACCCCGGAACATCTAAGCAACCCGAGCCGAACAGCTCCCAGAGATGGCCTAGAGCTCCCGCAAAAGCGTCGACGTCGTCGCCCCCGCGTTGCATGCATCCCGTGTATGGAAGCTTGATGCCTGCGCTCGCTTGCATGGTTGAGAGGGCAGGCCCCTTCAGGGCTGGATGTGGGCCGACTTCAATGGCGACATCGAGTTGAGCAGTGTTTTCATCCATGGCGCGCGTGAGTGCTTGCGAGAAGAGGACCGGCGAGGTCAGGTTATCTTTCCAGTAGTCACTGACAGCGTCACTAGCAGTCATGACTTTGCCCCCATGGACGGACGAATACCAGACAGGGGAGGAAGAAGATGGCGTATCTTCGATGAGTGCCGAATAGCCGCATGCTTCCATGGCCTGTGAGTAATGAGAGGCACAGGGGATCATGTGGTGTGAGTGATAAGCCTTGTCCACCTTAAGTAAACGCGCAAACTTGGACTCGTCCTCGAAGACCTCCCGCATCTCTTGGATGGCATCCTCGTCGCCTGAGAGGGTCACACTATCCGGAGAGTTACTTGCGGCGACGCAGATACGGCCCTGGAATGTGTCGAGGGCACAAAGTTCTAGGGCGTCCGTGTAAGAAGTGCCTGCGGCGAGCATGGCACCCTTGGCTCCAGTAGGTGATGCGGCAAACGCGGTTGTCACGACGCCGCGCAGGTGCGCGATGCGTATTGCCTGGGTAGCAGTGATGAAACCTGCAGCATATGCGCACGCGATCTCGCCAGAGCTGTGGCCCACGACGGCTTTGAAGTTGATGCCAGCGGCAGCGAGTAGCCGGATGAGCATGATCTGTACTGCGGTGCACAGGGGCTGAGAGAAAGCCGCGTTCATGACGTTGGACTCGGAATTTTCACGCATCATCTCGTCGTAAAGCGTCCAGCTTGGTCTGTACTCCTGCGGAAGACTCCTCAATGACTCGTCTAGCTCCGCGATGATCGCCCTGGCAAGTGGGATCTCGGACACCAACTGCTTGCCCATAGAAGGCCACTGTGCTCCCTGGCCAGTGAAGATGCCGAGGATGCTGGGATTACTTCTAAGATCTGAGGTCGCCACCGTTAGACCTTCTCTGGCGTTGATACTGGCAATTTCCCTCTCAAGGGCAATGCATGCTGTCTCTGGGGTGTGGGCGCCGACAATGGCGCGGCGCACGTTGAGCACGGAGCGGTTGTGTAACTGGGTCCAGGTTACGTCCCGCATCTCAACACCTGGGTTTTCTTTGAGGAACTGGATGAGGCCTTCCATGGAGGCCTTCAATGAACGCTCTGACTTGGCGGAAAGTACAAGCGGAGTGGCGCATAGTGCTGCGGAGCTGCTCTTCTGACCTTCCTGGAGCGCGCGGCCGGGAATTTCTGCGGGTGAATAGTTCTCGATAATGGCGTGTGCATTTGTGCCGCCAAAGCCTAATGCAGCACATCACTAAGTTAGCCATATTCAGGTAACAGCACCCCTGAGTCGGCCATAATTCCTCGCCAACATGTTAAAGCTTCCACGTACCAAATGAGTTGACACTTGCTCGCCTTGGCTGGCCTGGAGCTAGAGCGGGCCATGGCTGTGCCTCTTTGATAATACGCAAGTCCTGATAGTAAGGTGCAACGCGAGGACTGAGATTCTCGAACAGCAGGTTCGGGGGTATGACGCCGTGCTGCACGGCCAGGGATGCTTTCATCAAGCCTGCAATACCAGCCGTTCCCTCGGTGTGCCCGATGACAGTCTTGACGCTGCCAACGTACAGCGGGTCTTCGTCGGTCGTGCGCTGTCTGTGGCCGAAAAAGGCTGTTGATATGGCTTCGGCCTCCTGCGGGTCACCGGCCGGTGTTCCAGTTCCTACAATACAGAAAATTCATCAAGTAAGTACGAGAGGTTTCAACTCCTCAAGGTATTACCATCGGATGGCAATCCTATAATGTGGAGTGGGGAACAAGAACTCCTTACCATGCGCCTCGAAGAACTGACAACGGTCGGTGGGGTTCTCGAGATTGAGACCTGCCCTTTTGTACGTCTCACGAATGAGAGCTGATTGCGCTGCGTTGTTTGGCATCGTAATACCTGGCGTGCGGCCATCCTGATTGACGCCTGTCTCGCGTATGATGCATTCGATTTGGTCACCGTCTGCGAGCGCTTGGCTTAGCGTCTTGAGAACAACACAGGCGACACCTTCCTATGGGTACGAGATAAATCAAAAGAGTCAGCGTTTGAAGAATTATTAAACAGATGAAGACTGTCTTGAAAGTATAAGGGGTGCAGAGATGCACATATTCGTCGACTTACACCTCGTGCGTAGCCATCAGCTGCCGCATCCCACATGCGAGACCGACCAGTTGGAGAAAGCATGTTCAACTTGCTTTCCAAGACATAAGGCACTACAAGAGCCATGTAAGTCACAGATTCCTATCCATGTATCAACATAAGGAGTGTATTGATAGACGTACTGGGATCGAGGATCAAGTTGGCGCCAGCCGCCACAGCGATTTTACTCGAACCACTTCTCAACTGTTGTACGGCAAGATGAACAGCAACCAGTGATGATGAACATGCTGTATCCAAAGTCATCTAGTAACGTGGTCCGAGTCAGTATAATTATAAGCAAGAAACACAAATGTTGTTATTGTGGTTGTCAAACAACTTGTAGTACTGCATCTTCCAACTTACACTTGGCCCATGCCAGTCAAAAAAGTATGACACCCGATTAGATGCAATACACAACGAAATGCCAGTCGCAGTGTGCGTCGGAACGTTGTTCAAGTCACGCGTGATGTTCGTTTCAAAGTCATGCGTCATCACGCCAACGTAGACGGCTGTGGAACTGCCTGCGAGGTTCTCTACTCTCAACCCCGCCGAAGCAATGCCCTCGTATACCGTCTCCAGGAGCAACCGCTGCTGCGGGTCGATAGCCTCAGCTTCGTGTGGCTGGATATTGAAAAAAGATGGGTCAAAGGCGTGCGTGTTGGCGGACAGAGTATACGCATGCACCGCATTGGTCCGCCCCTGGTGCGTCCCGTCTGGATGGTAGAAGGACTCAATATTGAAGCGGTCTTTGGGAATCTGGCGCTGGAGATCCGTAGGCGCCTTGAGTTCGTCCCATAACTTGGATGGCGTGTTGATACCGCCAGGGAAGCGGCATCCGGACCCAATCACGGCTATGGGCTCATTTGGTATTGTAGGGGGTACCATGTTGTAGTGAGGGCGGAGATAGTAGAGGGAAAAAGGCAATCGTGCAAATGAGACCCTGAAGCTTTGGATGAAATGATTGGCCTCGTACTGCTATGACTCTGGGATGTTGGATGAGAGGCAAGTGCGGTGTTATCTCAGCATAAATTTAGAAGACCGTGCCACCATTTTTTATGTATCTCACGTAAATACTGTCTGTAGGAGGATCCGTTGTTTCCAGATCGATGGACGCCGAAATGGTTTACGTCGCAGGTTTCGGGCTGAATATCGAAACAGTTCTCCTGGAGCTATCCACAAAGGGGTCGGCAATTCGGTGTTAGTCCAAATCCTTCGCCTAGAGGGCCATCAGAAGCCTACATGTGCAACCAAGTGAAGACGAACAGCGGCTAACATTGCGCGGGCTGGTAGTTCCGTCAAGAAAAAGTTTGGGGCAATGCATTCGGTGCGAACTTTGACCCACTAAGTTCGGCGGGGCCGTATACAGAGTTCGCGTGCATGAAAATCGCCGTATAAACCCGTACCATATTCGGCGTGCTTCGGTGTTCACCACATACCGTAGCCTTCAATGCACAACATATGAATCCAACAGGATAGAAACGGTGCGTTTTACCGCAAATCTCCTGATGAAATCAGAACCATACAAGTGAATAACCGGTTGTCCTTAAATTCCACCAACTTCGCAACTTTGTGAACACAGTTTCAGTCCTAGACATCCTCACCTGCAGAGAGATACTGAGTCGCGTGACGATGAGTACTGTAGGAATCGTCGACAGTGTTCGGGCACAACTAGACCCGGTTGTGCCCACCAGACCTCTGCCCTATCTCGCCACAGTCTTCCTCTTCATCATCCTCGTTTATTCTCGCCTGGGCCGAAAGTCCAATCTTCCTTTTCTCAACCCCAAGGGAGCTTTTGATCTCACGGGCAACCAGATTAAGAAGGAATTTGACACGGAATGCAAGGGAATGCTGTCAGCTTGGTTCGTTGCGAATCCAGACAAGGCCGTCCGTCTTAACTGCGACACTGGTACTGCAACTGTTCTGCCCCCAAAGTTCGCCGTCGAGGTCTCCAACGACCGCGGATTTGACCTTTTCGAATTTCTCAAAGATGTATGTTGTATAATCGCGGTGGGCTCGAAGTCTCACGCGACGCGTGTGCTAACCAACTCTACTCTAGGCCTATCATGTCGGCCTCCCTGGCTTCGATGGTTTCAAGGAAGTTTGTCAACCGGCACATTTAGTGAACAGCGTTATCCAGAAGGACCTTACCAAGGCGTTGCCCAAGCTCACAAAACCTGCCTCGGAAGAAGCCGGTGCGGCCATTGATAGAATTTTCACAGATAAGAAGGGTATGATTATCGTTGAGGGAATCGTCATTTATTCCTCTCCCAGAAAACATTTGTGTACGTCACAAATGGCGACAACTGCTGATAATGTCCCCAGATTTTCACCCCATCCCCCTTGGAGACGCCATTCTGCAAGTCATCACCTGCACTACTTCGCGCGTGTTTCTCGGTGAGAAGATATGTCGAAACGAGGAATGGCTCAAGACTGCCAAGGCCCACGCCGCAGGCGTCTTCACCGCTGGCTACGAGCTGCGTTTATGGCCCGCACCCATCCGCCCCATAGTCCACTGGTTCCTGCCCAAGTGCCGTGAGGCACGCGCGCAGGTAGACAGAGCTCGCGACATCATTATGCCCGTTGTGATAGAGCGGCGCGTCGAGAAGGCCCAACTAGAGGCGTGTGGAAAGTCCGCGCCCGAGTATAACGATGCCATTGGCTGGTTCGAGCGGGCGACCAACGGCAATAACTACGATCCTATCGGCGCCCAGTTGGCGCTCTCCTTCTCGTCCATTTACACGACTACCGACATGGTCTGTCAAGTCCTTATCAACATCGCGCAGCACCCTGAGATTCTGGAGCCGCTTCGCGAGGAGATACGTACCGCCATAGGTCAGAACGGGTGGCAGAGCAACTCGCTGTTTAACATGAAACTGCTTGACAGTGTCATGAAAGAAACACAGCGCCTGAAGCCCATCGAAAGTGGTAAGCCATACGCCCATTGTTCTTTTCATTGCGACCGCCACTGATAGGACTTTGAAACAGCGCTTATGCGCAGCCTAGCTGTCACTGACGTAAAGCTGAGCGACGGGACAGTGGTGCCCAAGGGCGACGTGGTAGCCGTCGCCTCGCACCAAATGTGGGATCCCGAGACGTACCCCGACCCTGAAAAGTTCGATCCTTACCGCTTCTACCGCATGCGTCAAGAGCCTGGCAAGGAGGCCACCGCGCAGGTGGCTAACACAAGTGTCGATCAGTACGGCTTCGGGCTCGGTCGACGAGCTTGCCCGGGCCGCTTCTTCGCGACCAACTCTGCAAAGATTGTTTTGACTCACATCTTGATGAAGTACGACTGGAAGTTGCAAGACGGATTCCTGCCAAAGCCCGTGTATCGTGCTTTCGGAGTCCGATTTGACCCCGGCACAGTTCTCGAGGCGAGAAGACGCGAGGTGGAATTTCAAGTTTAGACGGGCTGTGTGGTTATCTCAATGGGCGTGTCCACTACGTTACTAGTGCTATTGACCGCGCCCCTGTTACTCACAGCTCTATAATTTTACGAGTTCCCCCACATTTTGCTGTTTTCCTCGTTTGCTGTTTCGCAACAATTGCAACAGACTCTCATTGTAGTAGATCTTAGACAAATATGATGGGTGCAATGGTGTGGCCCATATTGATGGGATCAATATATTTGATCCATCAACCAGTCTATTTGTTCACAAGCATGTGCGTGTATGCAAATGTGAACAGATAAAAGCGTTGGCTGTGGACCGAATGAAGAAAGGGACGGCAATGGCGAGCATCAGTTCTGGATTCCTAGTAGTTCTATCACACATATTTGATTTTCTTCCATAATGTGCACCTGAACTACGATACCGACTGCAATCATTGAGTCATCTCACGTATTCGAGCATTATAGCCTTAATTCGAGAATAATCTATTGACTGTCACTTGAGGCAAGCTACATCCCACCAGAGGCTAGTTGTTAAATGAAATTATTTCTCAATCAATTAATACACATTACACTCTATCAAGTGTCGATTGAGCTTGGCTTCCATGTTCTTGCATTGGCTTCAAGTGGTTGTCACCAAAACCATATTGTATGGGGCGGCTTAAATTAGTCTCACTGGGCTTTATATGACCTCAGTTGCGACAGGTCTGACAGGTTGGCCGAGAGTGGCACTTGGCACTAAATACCCTTCACCTTGGAATCTCGACATATGATTTGCGTAAATCACCAACTTTTTTCTACCAACGAGCTACCTGCATTTTTCGGCGTTACACTGCATACAAAGTTCGGCGTTATTCGGCACGTAATATGCGGCGTTATACGGCGTGCTACTGTTGACCCTGGGAACAACGGTGCCGAGATATCCGTGATACTGCGGGTGTGCTGGGGTATTCAGAGCCATCGTCTAAGAAAGATTTCTGATCTAACCGTACCGACAGGGGCGTTTCCATGACCAATACATAGCCACGATATCCAGACCACGGACTCCTCCTCGTGTGGGCATTTATGAAAGGCTATGCACCTTCTCATCCGCCCAACGGGGACCGCTGTGCATTTGAAAGCTGTCAATCTACAGGGATCGCGAGTGAATCACGGCAATTAAGCGGTCGAGGAATTTGCAAACACAGAAGCAGTTCGGATTGGACCCACCCTCTTTTCCAAAAACTTGCCGTTATGCGTGCTGTCCCGTAGGAGAACCAGCCGTAAATCGCCCATCAACAAAGCTGGAGGATTCTACTTCCAATCTATCTTCCTATTCTCCAAAGTTCTGGGTGGCAGATGACGCCCTCTCTGTCCTTGATTGTTTTCCTGTCTGCCTTTCAAAACCCCAAATCGACGGTTTCCGTAGGAAACTCCACGCCATGAACAGCTCGGGTGCCTACGCCCGGAGGGGAAAGTCCTTTCAGAATTCCAACGCGTCGTGGCTGAACAAAAAGGTCACTCCCTTCCTGCAGCTGCTGCCTCGGTTGACGTCTGTCCATCCAATCCCAGTGGTAACCTTTGTGGCCCTCCTGGCGAGCTTTACCTACATTGTCCTTCTCGAAGACACCCTGAGCAGCGGTGCTGATGGATTTGCTGTCAACAGCACGCAGACAGACTGGTCGTCCCTGACACGAGGAAGTCTGCGGCTCCAGGCGGCTCCAGACTCGAATTGGACGTGGCGTGGCGACGATTCCGAGCTTCCCTCTCCTGAAATCAATCATCTTGCACTCCTAACCCTCGATTTCTCTGGTTCCGTTCCTGCGAATGCGGCATCCATCTCCGACATCCAGAGGGAAATCGCCGCCTCCGTGACGCCACTACTACCCAGCTCCCATTCATCCATCATCGACGCGCAGGACACGACGCTGTCTTTCTCTGTTCCGTACCACCAAGCGCCCGGGCTTCTCGCCGCTCTATGGGAGATACGAACTGGCAGAAATAAAATCACGGGCACAGGAAATGGCGGGCTTGGGGAGAAAACTTGGGCCATGAGTGTCGCGGGGTCACATAACCAGGGCACCGGCCGCAGCACCACTCGCGTCAGTGTTACGGAATGGGTTCACAACGCTTATTACGAGTTCATGGACATCCTTAAGTCCACCCAGGCCCTCGATATTGTTTTCATGGCTCTCGGGTACATATCAATGATCCTGACGTTCGCATCCCTCTTTCTTTCAATGAGGAGCCTGGGTTCCAAATGGTCGATAGCTGCAAGCGTTTTGATCTCGTCGTTTTTCGCCTTCCTTTTCGGCCTCCTTGTCACCACCAAACTCTTCAACACTCCAATCACCGTGCGTCTCCTCTCCGAAGGCCTGCCATTTCTCGTCGTTCTCGTCGGCTTTGAGAAAAACATCCTGCTCACGCAGTCCGTCCTATCGCACGCAATCGAGCATAAACAGTCTAGAGGACCTTCAAACGAGGCCCAATATGCTATCGAGACTTCCATAAAAGAGAGAGGGTTCCAGATCGTACGGGACTACGCTCTAGAAATCCTAGTGCTGACTGCGGGCGCGTTTTCCAACATCCAGGGGGGCCTCCAGGAGTTTTGTTTCCTCGCAGGGTGGATTCTGTGCTTTGACTGCATTCTTCTCTTCCTCTTCTATGCTCCGATTCTCTGCATCAAGCTGGAAATAAACCGCATCAAGCGCCACATCGACATCCGAAGTGCTCTCGAGGATGATGGAATCAGTCACCGAGTCGCCGAGAATGTTGCGCGCAGCAGCGACCCAGGAGCCTTTACCATCTTTGGACGACAAATCAGCAGCATACGAAATATTCCCAATCTCAAGATTCTCTTGGCAGGATGTTTTGTACTGGTCAACCTTGCCAACCTGGCTTACATGGCATCCATTGATGGCACAAGCTCCCTGTTAACCAGCTTGCCTCTGTGGTCCCATAGTCTGGGCAGCAGCGTCAGCACACACCTATCTGTTGATCCTTTCAAGGTTGCTCCTAATGGGTTAGATTTCCTCCTGAACGCAGCGAAGTTGAGCGACCAGGGGTTGGCCGTCACTGTGCTGAGGCCTATAAAGTACGAACTGACGTACAATTTTGATCAACCCGGCTCCGGTCAGCCTGGCGCCAATCTCAGCGGCGTTGATCTTCACAATGCTGGCAGAATCGTGGCCGGTAGTCTACTCAGCAGCCTTGAGGATCCTGTACTTCACAAGTGGATTATAGGCGCGCTCTCCCTCAGTATCGCTTTCAACGTCTACCTCTTCAACGCTGCAAGATGGGGCATCAAGGACGACCCAATTGCGGACAATGAGACCTCTCTCGATGATGTTGCCCCTCGAGCTGAAAAAACAAGATCCAGCGATGATTTTGCATCAGCTCTCACTCCTACTGAAACGGAAGACGAATCGGAGTTGCCCATGGAGCCTGCAGAGTCCAGTGCTGCAGGGCAAGCACTGCTTACAGCTCCCAATGAGAATATGCAGGCAACGCAACGCACGGAAAAGGAAATGGTTGATATGCATCGGGCCAAGCGTACACACGAGCTTAGCGATGACGAGGTCGCGGCGCTGTCGCTGCAGGGGATGATCCCGGGCTACGCCCTGGAGAAGACTCTGAACTTCGATTTCCGCCGCGCAGTCAAAGTCCGCCGAAACATTATTTCCCAGACCAAGGTAGCCGCAAACCTCACCTACCTGCTCGAGCAATCGAAGCTTCCTTACAAAGACTATGACTGGTCTCAGGTGTTCGGCGCCTGCTGCGAGAATGTCATCGGCTACATGCCGATACCCCTCGGCGTCGCTGGTACGTGTTTTCATTGCTCCTCCCGGTGCAGAATTCGCTCAATCTGATGAAACGAATCTTAGGGCCTCTCATAATTGACGGGAAGAGCTACTTCATCCCCATGGCGACCACCGAAGGCGTCCTTGTTGCCAGTGCCAGCCGCGGCGCTAAAGCCATCAATGCAGGCGGCGGTGCCGTGACGGTGTTGACCTCTGATGGCATGACGCGTGGACCATGTGTGGGCTTCAAATCTCTCGAGCGTGCCGGTTCAGCGAAATCTTGGCTCGACTCTGAAGACGGCCAAACGACAATGAAGAAGGCATTCAACTCGACGAGTCGGTTTGCCCGCCTCCAGGAGATGGACTCGGTACTTGCGGGCACAAATCTCTTTATTCGCTTCAAAGCATCAACGGCCGATGCTATGGGCATGAACATGATTTCAAAGGGTGTTGAGAAGGCACTCTCTGTGATGAAGGACACGGCTTTTGAGGATATGGATATTGTGACGCTTACGGGTAACTACTGCACAGATAAAAAGGCATCGGCGATAAATTGGATCCGGGGCCGGGGGAAGAGTGTCGTGGCGGAGGCGGTCATTCCCAGCGGTGTTATCAAGGCCGTCCTCAAGACGGATATTGACTCATTGGTAGATGTTTTTGTCAACAAGAACATGATCGGATCCGCCATGGCAGGTTCTATCGGAGGCTTTAACGCACAGGCGGCGAACATTGTTGCTGCCATTTTTATTGCGACGGGCCAAGACCCAGCACAGGTGGTGGAGAGTGCAAACTGCATTACCATTATGAAGAGGTATTTTGTTTTCAGGTTCATTTATCTAGTGGTGGATCGCCTGTATACTGACTCGAATGGACAGAATGGGCGACTGTCTGCATATCTCTGTGTCGATGCCTTCAATCGAAGTAGGAACCCTTGGAGGGGGTACAAGTATGTGCCCAGTTTCCCTTTTCTCCCAGTCATACAAATATGACAATATCTCTCCCCTACTCTATTTTATTTTTATTTTTGACTGCAAGAGCTCTAACTTTTGTTCCAATCCAGTCTTAGAGTCCCAGGGTGCCGTCCTCGACCTTCTCGGCGTCCGCGGCCCGCACCACACTCAACCGGGAGCGAATGCTCGTCACCTGGCTCGCATCATCGCCGCAGCCACGCTGGCGGGTGAGTTGTCTCTATGCAGCGCCTTGGCAGCCGGCCACCTCGTGAGGGCCCATATGCAGCACAACCGTTCTGCCGCTCCCACGAGAACAAACACCCCAGCTCCGGCGTCTGGTCTGACCCCCCGAGGCTGAGGAGTAAAGATATTACTTTCCTCTGGGCGAGAAATCTGAGGCTATTCAGTACACTTTAAGCCCTTCATGCCGTGTTCGGGACCGTTTCTGATTCCTCTAGAGACTAGAAGTACAAGCGCAATACGTTGCAAGAAAGAAGTGCCTTCAGAAGAGATGGGGGCAGTCGACGTAATATATGGTGGCAAAGGCCCCTGCAAAACATATAGCACTAAGATCGGCTGCGAAAACTTTCCATTTTCTACTTGAAGCAACGAAGTAAGAGGCATGTGATATTACTGTGATGGTGTAACTGCACGCCCATATGTTGTAGCTAAGCACTGGCGAAATATCCCGGCGAATAAACAAACACAGGCCTGAGCACTACCATACCGGAAATAGTCTGTTTTCTACTGCTATACCAAGACTGCCCAGCTTTCCATGTGGCATTCCGCCATCACTATGTGCAGATACTCCTATCAACATCACATTTTATCCTTCAGCTGCTCGTACATGGCTCGCTCGAATAGCCGACCAAGCTCAACACATTTCTTGTCAGCCCAGGGTATAAGCTGGAACGCAATGAGGATGCACAGCCCAGCAGCAGGATCAATGCACTGCATCACTCGTCAGCAAAAGCTCTTACATACGATGAAGAATCCGGAACTCAATGCTTACCCAATACAGGTTTGGAAACCCGCCCCAGCCCATCGATCCCTTTTGCCTCCAATCTCCGCCGTCACAGTCTTCCAAGATCAGCAAGCCGCCCAACCCGTGGCTCCTCTTAATGCCCACTTGTGGCAGGAGGCCCCCATGGTTTGTCTCCTGGCGGGCGTCGAGCTCGTCGTTAAGAGACTGTTCGCACTCGTCATCGAGCTGCGGCCGTAACATGGCTTCAACTGTATCTGCCGACAAAAGTTTGCCGTCTTTCGCTAGGAGCGACTGCAAAAACGCCATAAAGGCCGCCGGGCTTGCGAAGATGCCCATTCCCCCGAAACAATCCTCCGGGTCGGATTGGTAGTAGCTCGCTTCCTCAATCCGGGGTACACCCTCCTCGTCGCGCTTGCTCATATCCGCCCGGCGGGCCATCATGCCCGGACGCTCCTGTAGCTTGAAGGTCATGTCGGTGACGCCCAACGGCGCGCAAATATTGTCCTGCATGTACTGCTCCAAGGTCATGCCGGTGGCGCGCTCGATGAGTTTCCCTGTCCATTCGAGGTTGGGGCCGTAGGACCACCGCCTCCCTGGGTCGTGTATCAGCGGGTACTTGAAGCGTTCTGCGATTCTTCCCGCGTTCGGTTGCGCAATGAGACCAAGATCGCGGTATCGTATCAGATTCGGGTCTTCTACGACGTAGCTGATGCCCGAAGTGTGGGTTAAGAGGTGCCTGCAGCTAAATGAGCTTGCGATGATTTACTTTCAGCACGGCACTGTACCTCAGAGTAACAGCGCATTCCGCGTCTCTCAAATTTGGCTGCGAATCTTTCTCAAAACCGTCCAAAACCTTCATCTCCCCTACTTCTGGCAAAAGGTCGGCAACGTCCCCGTCCAGACAGAGGATTCCGCGCTCGACACACTGCATGGCCATTACCGCAGTAATGATTTTCGAGGCGCTTGCGAGACGCATCGGCGTATCCACCGTCATTGTAGGTGTCGTAGTAGGCTCGGTTCCGGTCCGGGGAGTCCTGGTTCCGTAGCAACGGGTATAATTGAGTTTCGTACCTACAAAGTCAGACAACTCGATGCCAAGCGCCTTCTGCAGGCCATCCAATTTGGCGCGCCGATAATGGCATGCTCACCCGACTTGTCTTTGGCCATCAGCACGACGCCAGGGATCTGGCCCGAGTTGATGGTCGACTCAAATTCCATTTCGATTTCCTTCTGCATTGTGGCGAATCATGCATATGGATGATGAATTCGTATTGCAATGTTTGATTGGGCGAGGTCGAGATGCAGCCATGTGCTGTATTTGTGCCATGGTGGCGGTAGGACGAACAGACTTGCCTACGGAAGTATCGCGACTTAATCAACCTTCTTGGGTGTCATCAAATAGATGAGGTGCAAAATTTTGGAGAAAGCGAAGGAAAACGGCAAGATGACATGGATGGAGCAAACGCCGACGCCGACGCCGAATGCTTCGGTAATTCTTCGCTCACCAACCTGCAAATAGGGCGGCGGGGTTACGGATACATAGTGAATGGTATAGTTTCCGCCGGCGGAAGGCGTGGGGGTAAGGGGGTATGCATATTGAAACGTCCGAACATATCTTGTTCCACTCGACGGTATTATTGAAGCAGATGGCAGCTTCGGGGGAGCTTTCCACCAATTCTGTATCTATCCAATCTCATAATATGACAAATGGTGCTTGTAAAGGCGAACAATGTCTACATAGCAACGTCGCAGCAGCGTCAACGTCTTCTCAGAACCGACTCCGTGACCGGCCGGATTAGACCCGAATCGCGTCGCAGCCCCTTGCTCATCCCACAGCACCACGACCAGCCGAGCCACGCACGATAAATCAATGTACATGGAGGGGCCCGGCGAGCCAGCGGCATGACCCGAAGCGCACCGAGCTTTGGTGTCATAGGGCAAGCCTCCGATCGGCAACCCCTTCGCAGCAACGCCATGCTCCTGCGGCAGCCCAATCACCAACTCGATCTCCCGCAACAACCTAACACCCGTCCGCAACGTCGCACAGGCAGAGGACAGGGCGTGCGCCAAAGGGTCGAGCTGGGGGGCCGACTCGCCTATTTGGAAATCCTCGTCGACGCTACTGGAGCCATTGTTGCTACTGTCACTGCTGCTGGGGCCCAAGCCGGTGCTCACAATTGATCGCGTTGCAGTCTCAAGCTCGACGTCTCTGCCCGAGGTTGATGGTTGCGTAAACGGACCTGACTGTAGCTCGTGCCCTTGGCCGTTCTGCATTGACGATGACGGGCCGGCGGGCTGTAAGGCCAGTTGCAGGGAGGATACGGCTTGCCAAAGCTTCTCGGCAACGGTGCTCATGATGTTGACGCAGAGTATGTAGCATTGCACAACCATCAATGTCGTTTTTGTGCGCAGATGCCCTACCAGGACGGCGGTGCCGCTTCCACTCCGTGCTTTTTGGGACTGCTGGGAACTCACGGGTGGTAGTTCGAAATCAGTGAGTAGCTTCCTGAAGATTCCAAAAACTTGGCCGATGGGATCTGTGCACAGTGAGTGAGCTTTTGATGACCCTGTGCCTGGCGCAAAGTCAGGAGAAGACGTACAATTCTGCATATCCTGCCCATCCCATACCGTAGCAATACTCTCCAGAGTTCTCTCCAGATCCTTTAAGATGCTCGAGAGTTTGTCCAGTATCCGCTGCTGATTGTTTTCGACGGTCCACTCTCTCGAGCCCTGGGGAGATTGAGAACTCGATGATGCCTCCTCCATCTCTAGGTCCCGAGGAAGAGACCCATCGGATACCTGGTGGCTTGTGGTAGTCCAATCCAGCAAGGAGGAGAAGTCATCGTGGAGAATATCAAAAGCGTGGATTGACGAGGTGTCGAGGAACGCACTGTTGAAGCAGACGGGCCCCCGTCCGTTCTGCTGGGCGAGTTGTTCTTGCACCTGCTCCGAGGACGGGATGTTTGAAGAGCCAATGCTTCTATTGCCGCTGTCGCCGCCACCTTTTGGAGCCGTCTGCCGGACGGATCGTGCGCTGTAAACACATCTCTGCCGAGCTCGCCGGCACCGAATACACGCTGCATGCGACCCTGCGTCTCTGGAGCATTTCAGCTTCTGTGAGTGGCAACGATCGCACGACCGCCTCAAAGCGCGTCCTTGGTGGTCTATATTGAAGACAGTCTCGTTTTGGTCGGGAGTGAAGTAGGACCCGCCGGTCGTGGGTGTCAGAGATGCTGACATTTAAGATTTAAGAGCGTCAACTTCGTTGGGGTTCATGAAGGATGTACATAAAGACGCACTGTTGATTGGTTTACTAGTCAAAAAGTCTGTATGCCAAAATACAAGTCACGTCTCTTTTTTGTATTCGGGGCGCACAAGGGCGCCAGGCAAGCGGCTACGCCTGTAAGTGAGGGGAAATTTGGGTGGTAATCATTATGGGGGGTGGAAGGGACTTGTGTTTGCCGCGAATATACATACGCCCCAAAACACTGCGCGGCATACAGCAAACAACATGCGCCGCTAATTAAATTACACTTGAGATAGTAGCACTGGCTTTGCCTTTACCTTTGAGTTTGCAGTTCACCAATAGCCTTAGAGGAGCTGGGGCGTGGCGGTAGAGTGCCAAGATAGATCCCTTGACACCTCTCGTTCTCGCTGCGGACTTGCTGCATTGAGCATCCGCACATCAAATCCAGCGGCTTCAATTCGCAAAAGCCCGCCCCCCGGTGCTGTGTCTGACCTCCATGCTCGTTCCCGTTACCGCACACTGACCGGAACCTGCCCACCAATATGTTGCTCATCACAAACCTGTCACAGCGGTTAGTCCACCGCCCCTTGCCGCCCTTGATTATCCCTTGAAACCCCACCCTGCCCTTGTTGTCCCGCTGTCCCGTCGACCCACGCACGCCGCCCATTTGCCTGGCCCGCTCGCCAGCACAAATCGAGGAAGCGTTTGGTTTAATGACATGCGTGCATGCCAAGGATCTCAAGCCATCAGACCATTCGAACCACAAGTTTTTCCCCAGAGTGGGCTCCGCTCTTGACAATATCCATGCCCTCCAGCACAGCCTCGAGGCCGCCATGCAGGACGCGCAGGGGGTGGTGCTTCAGCTTGCCTTCATCGAGAAGGCCTTGCGTCAGAGCAAACAGCTCGGCTCCGTACCGCCGCATCTCATCACTCGGGGGCCTTCCGTACGGCTCGGGCCACGTCGAACCCTCGCCAAAGATGGAGGGGCCCAGCACCCAATCCATCTTCACAACCTTCCGCGTAGCCGTGTGGGCTGGGACCGGGTCCAGAGACACGTATTTGCCGCCAGCCCTCCCGATGGCCTTGAGGCAAAATGCAGTCGACTCCACCGTCGTGATGCAGTCCAACGCGTACTTGAGATTGCCTTTTGTGGAACCGAGCTGCAGACACATTAGCAACGGACAGGGGCAGGGGGAAGAGGCAAGGGGGGGGGGGGGGGGGGGGGGGGGGGGGGGGGGGGGGGGGGGGGGTGATGAAGAAAAGTGCTGCTGCCTACGATCTTTTCGACGCAGTTTTTGTCACGGTAATCAAAGACCTCTTCTGCGCCGTGCGACTTGACCAAATCGAAGTTCCTAGGGGAGCAGGTTGCAATCGGGATCATGTTCGCCCTATTTGATTGCAGTTGTTAGACAGAGATGTCTGGGAAGAGGCCGAATTGCCGTTCAGCAGCCGCTGTTGACTTACAGCCTCAGCAACTGGATCGCAATCGTCCCCGTCGCAGTACTTCCGCCGTAGATCAACACCTTCTCCGCCTTGTCCACGGGAGTGGTAGGCAGGGGCAGGCCCAAAAGCTTGATTGCGATTCCAGCGGTGCTGACCCCCGCGCCCAGCGTTGCCCCTGCCTCCGTGGCCAAGTCCGCCGGCAGCTTCAGCCAGACGTCACCATTGGACGCGTTCCACTGCCCAAATGCCCCACGGTGCGGCGCAGCTGCGTGCATGGCGTTCTGCGCACCGCAGACGCGGTCTCCTACGGCCAGGCCCTTGACAG
The DNA here is from genome assembly GCF_022836535.1 of Colletotrichum spaethianum. Taxonomy (NCBI): domain Eukaryota; kingdom Fungi; phylum Ascomycota; class Sordariomycetes; order Glomerellales; family Glomerellaceae; genus Colletotrichum; species Colletotrichum spaethianum. The sequence goes on from NW_026054795.1 coordinate 629,041, forward strand.
CGGATCCGACGGCAACAACGGTGCCGGCATAGTCAGTGCCGAGTATGCCGAAGGGCGTCACGAAGCTGCCCCTCATCTTTGTGTCGCTGGGGTTGATGGCGACGGCCTCGGTGCGGACGTAGATCTGGTCGGGGGCCATGGGCGGACACGGCGCCTCGTCCCAAATCACGACCTGGTCCTGGTCGTTTACAATGACGGCCCGTTGCGTCGCCGGTGGGGTGAAGTCTTGCATTGACATGGTTGTTCGCCTGCTTATGATTGAAAAACGCTCGCGCTTGCTATGCGGTCGAGAATGCAGGCTGACTGCAGCATCCCGTGAAGATAAATATCCTTTCCAAGGAACTGCAGGGACCAGATGCCGCGGGCTATGAGGCCGAAGACCCGCTACTAGAGGCGGTAGGGCATTTTCAAGTTCGGCATGGCTGTCGGGTTCGGAATCGGGAACTCGTTGTGTATCTGCCATTTTGTAAGAGATACGGAAGAAAACCTTGTGGTTTAAGCGCGGGATATGCAGCGCGTACAACTAGTGTCGCCGAATGCCCGGTGTTTCGGAACCATGTGACATAACGCCGTACGCCGACTCTGTTCGGTATCATAACTGAGAGCAGTGAGTTCCCCGGCTAGAGAGGCTAACTTCAAGCCATCTTCCATTCACTGTGATATTGGTGACTCTAGTAATCAAGTACACGGGCTTTCGAGAAATCGCTTTCAGAGCAAACATTATCACCTCCAAATCCACGTACCACATAACTCAGAGAGTTGTGGCATTGACGCTCAAATCCATCAGGTAAACGTTCCAGCGACGCCCCCACGTCTGAGCCCATATTCTAACCCGGGCAGCCTGGGTCATGGCTGCTCAGCAGATGAAGGCTCTCGGGGCCCCTGAAGACCGCGGGCTACCCAAAGCCATACTGTGCATACACGGCGCAGGTTCATCGGGGGACATATTCCGCATTCAGCTCACCAAGATCCGCACGGCGCTCAAACATGAATTCGACTTCGTCTTCGTAAACGGGCCGCACCTCACCTCCCCTGGGCCGGGCGTATTGCCGTGGTTCGAAGGCGCCGGGCCTTACTATTCGTGGTTCAAGGAGGAGGATGCAACCATGGAGCGGCGACTTGAGCAGATCAATGACGCCGTGAAGGATGCCCAAGAGCAATGGGACTCCACCAAGAAAAACCCGCACTCACGCATTGTAGGGGTCATGGCCTTCTCCGAGGGGTCGCTGGCGGCGACTATGCTGCTCTGGCAACAGAGTATGGGCCGCTTACCGTGGCTGTCCACTCTGCACTTCGCGACGCTCATGTGCTGCTACTTTCGGCAGGAGGCCGCTGAGTACATGTGCGCGGATCTGGCGGGTGAGGAAAAGGCGCTGATAAACGTCCCGACGCTGCATGTGCATGGTAAGCGCGATTTCTGCCTGGCCGGCGCGAGGAGGTTGGTCGCAAATCACTACTTGTCTGAGTATGCTCAGGTTATGGAGTTTGATGGCACACATCATGTTCCGATGAAGCGTGAGGACGTCGACAGGGCAGTGAGACTTGTTTTACGTCTTTCTTGCGCTGTCCCCTAAGAGAGCACAAGTCAATGGTTCATAGTTGTCTACACAAATCCACACACATATAAGTTGATTGACCTTTTCATTAAGATCTATGCCAGAAGTTCTCGCTCAGCACTTCTCGTACAACTGCTTCCGAATGGGCATGTACTCCGGCCGGAAGCGTGGAGTAGTGATATTAATAGATGATATATCAAATGCATGATGCCATGTGAGATTTATAGGTTTCAAAGAACCCGTTGGTAACGCCGGGAAAACCACCGTTATTGGTGCCAGGTTGCCATTATAGAAGAAGAAGAATTTCGAAGGTATATCAACAAACTAAATAATGTTATCCGGCCTTAGATTGTTGATTGCAAAAAGTTCCTTGATACGTGGCCCTAATCCCAATGATATTACTAACGCATGCTCAGTCATCCCATCCTCATCTCGGTATGGATCTCTTGAGACACGGACATCGACAAAGTGTTTCAGTCTACCATCCATCCACAAGTACTGTGCCTTTGAAGGCTTTGACAGCATCTCCTCGTTCATGGAATCTGGCGTGAGCGCGTATGGACCAGTCGAAGTCTTGAAATCGGTTGGGTTGTAGGATTTGTTGCTCCAGAATTCCAATATCCAGCCCGCGTCTACTTCTTGAGAAAACCTCGGGGAATTCGCTAATATACCCGACTCACTTGACGGTTTTTCGACAATATCCTTATAGGTAGGTATGTAGCCCCATGGGCGCAATTCTTTGCCGCCCGTTAATCCGACGGCAGCTATGAAAACAAGATACGAATTTGCTGCCATGGAATCCCAAGACGAGTTTTCTTCCGTCAATTCCAATTGAATAGTGAGTGTCGCTATGAACCCGTCCTCACCCTTCGTGATGACAGATCTCTGCACCTGGTTCCATGACATGGGGGGATAAAATCTAACTTCTTGCAGGGCGCAAGGTGAGAAAGCGTTAATATTAAAATTCAGCCGCCCATCACTGGCGACCTGTTAACGTGCCAGGCTCTTCCTTGCACCATGCGAACATCGCTTCTGCTAAGCCCGCTTGTGGAAGGTTTGATTGTAGAATACGCAAATGTCATGCATGCGCAATAAATGATTCGTGCAAGGCAGGGCATTCGTTGTGGCATTCCGCTGTGGCATTTCGTTGTAGCATTTCGTTGTAGGGCATGTCCGTTTCGTTGGTTGTGGCATGGGTTCGACTCGTAAGCACCGGGAGAAACTACGGGCCAGTAAGCAGAGCCTACTCAAGCGGAAAATCGTGCCGCCGATGTGATAGGTGATGATGATGATGATGATGTATTTAACGTCCAGAGTAAAGAGAGATGTGCCGGGCGAGGCCGACATGGTCTATGCTAATCTAAACTATCTTATAGGATACTGTCTTTACTTAAAGTTCCTGTTTAATAGGTCGGGTGGATTTTAGAGAAGAAGTTATTTAACTTTATCTATTCACACAAAAAAGAGGCTCCTTACGTAGAACTTAGTAGAAAATTAATGTTTACTTTTACGATATATTAGTAGAGATGTCTTAACGTAGCTTTCTAGCTATAGTTATAAAAGTAGAACTAAGAATAAGACTCATTATAAGAACTCTTATCTTGTCTAATTATATCCTTATTATCAAATAGATTCTCTCTTCTTAAGAGAACCTGTGTATATAATTATACCTGGGTTAAAGGTTAAGGTAAATTAAAGATATATTTTCTGTAATTATCTTTCTAACTATAAGACTTAGCTTTTACATATAAAATATATAACCTTATATATTCTTAAGTTATATTACGACCTAAATCCGTTTAGTGACTAGTGTAGCCTGAAGCGAACCCCTGGAGCGGCTAATAGGGTAGCTAAACGATTAAGTATATAGGCTAATAGTATAAACCGGGCTTAGAATAGAAGAAGTAAGGAAAGTTATATAATAGATTAGTTAAATTATTAATAATCTAATATAATTCTTTAGTAAGAATTATTAACTAGTAAGACTAATCCTTAACCTAGGATTATAAGTAATAAGAATAATTTAAAAAAATAAATTAAAATATAGTTAAAGATATTTACTTTTAGAAAATAAGAATCTTTTATAGTTCTTTAGTAATTAACTTTATAATTTATTTTTTTATGAATACTTTTAGATTATTTTTTTATTATAAAGCTATAAGCTATTTATACTTAGATATATTTACTTATTTGCTAAATATTAATAAACTAATAAGATTATTAATAAGACTTGTTTTATTATTATTAAATATTAACTTTAGTTATTTATTAATAAAAAATACTATTATTAAATATTTAACTTTAAAACTTTAATTGCATTTATTTAATAAATTAACTTTAATACTTATTAAATAATAAAAGATATTCTTTAAAGCTAGTTACTTTAATTTTATTTTTTAGTAAATTTAAAAAAAAGTAATTATATCCCTTAAAACGATAAGCTTAGACTAAGAAATAAAGGGTATTAAATCCTTTAGTAATAAAAATAATAATATAAAAATAGCTAAATAACTTAAAAAAGCCTATAAAAATATTATGAATATATAATAAATATTTAACAATAATATAATACTTTTTAATTTACTTTAAGTTAAAGTCTAATAAGTTAATAGCCTTAAAGAAAAGGTTTATATTCTCTAAGCTATTACTAATATTATCTTAACCTTAGTAAATAAGTAAAAGAAACTTAAGCTTAACTCTTTTATTACTTATAATAAGTCCCTTAAAATACTTAAGAGATTCTTAATATAAGTTAAGACCTACTAGATATTTTACTTTAATAACTTTTATATAAAAACAAAAAGAATTATTTATATAAATACTTTTTTTAAAGAATAAGTCTTTTCTTAGTTTAAATTTTACTTAAAAACTACTTAAATAATAAAATATTAGAATATTATAGTTAAAAAACATAATAAATCTTTAAAAGCTTTATAAGATTTAAGTATACCTTAAGATCCTTATTTTAGGACCTAAATAAAAAACAGTAAGAATAACAGGGGGTTATTTATAATAGTCACAAGGAAAAGTAGAGAAGAATAAAGGTAGACAGAAAGGGTATATATATATATATTGACCGTTAAGGAATTGTTATACTTCATTGTTCTTAAAAACTGTCTAAGTAGAGGGAATATCTCTTAGTTATATAGAAAGTTCCTTAGATACGTATAGTATCTAAGCGTATATCTAAGCGCTAAGAGGTACTTATATGTTTCTTGTATATATATATATATGCCTATATATACTAGTAGATAGGTATAAGCGCCGGTATATATTATGCTTAGAAGTATATACGTTTATATATAGTAGACTATATTAGTTTGTAGTAGTTTGTATTAGTATAGTTATATATAGTAATATATACTTTTATAAGTTATTTTTTAAGAAGAATCTAGAAAGATTAGTTATATAGTTATAAGATCTTTAGTTATAAAGTTATAAAGAGATTTATATATAAGAATTATAAGAATTTTACTTCTTAATTCTTAGTATAACTATAATAAGACTGTTTATAGCCTTTTTAAGCTATACTTATAAACATTTACTTAAAGAAATGCCTTAGTTAATAAGATTTACTTTTTCTATTAATACTTATACTAAGAATTAAGAAGTAAAATTCTCATAATTCTTATAAATAAATCTCTTTATAACCTTATAACTAAAAGTCCTATAAATATACAGTTATTTTTTCTAGATTCTTCTTGAAAAATAACCTATAAAAGTATATATTACTATACATAACTATACTAATATAAACTACTATAAACTAATGTAGTCTACTATATATAAACGTATATACTTCTAAGTATTATATATATTAGCGCTTATACCTATTTATAGGTATATAGGTATATATATATATATATAAGAAACATATAAGTACCTCTTAGTGCTTAGATATACGCTTAGATATACGCTTAGATACTATACGTATCTAAGGGACTTTCTATATAACTAAGACATATTCTCTCTACTTAGATAGTTTTAAAAGGATAACGAAGTATAACGATACCTTAACGGTTAATACATATATATACCTTTTCTGTCTACCTTATTCTTCTCTACTTTTCCTTGTAACTATTTATAAATAACCCTTTGTTATTCTTACTATATTTACTGCTTAAAATACTAAGGTTAATTACTTTGTTACTAATAGCTTTTCTTAGAGCTATAATACCTTTACTGTAATAGCTAGACCTAATTAAAAGGACTAGATTTAAAAAGCGAATTACTTAGCGTTTATTACTTATTATATTAATTATTTTATTATTTTCTTTATTAACTAAGTTACTAAATAATACTTTTAGTATAATAGTATATAGAGAAATAAAAATATAACTTTTTAGTACGCTATTAATATAAACTATCTCTATATGTTACCCTGCTAATAGACACGAGAGGTCTACCACTATATAAGGTAAACCTCCTACAGGGTTATTAAGGGAATTAACTTCTTTCACCTTTATCTTCTAGATCCTATCTTTAGTAAAGTAGGTTTACTATATTAACTGTAAGGTCTGTTAGACTACAAAATAGATCTAACTACTCCTTTAAAGGACTTACTTTACTAGAGGGGTAATAAGTAGTAGTATAACCTTCTACTTTATTCCTTGGCTCTTATTAAGAAACAAATTCGTTATATAAATCTTGTCTCCTGTTAAGGTAGATAACTAAGAAGTAAACCTTAGCTTAATAAAAGTAATAATATAATAACTTACCTTATATACTATTATACTAACACTAATATTAGGTATAGCTAATAATAAGACCTAAGAGACTAAAGTACTATAGTTAAATCTAGAACCTTATAAATATACTTAAATACCTCTTATTAATTAAGCTAGCTATACTATTACTACTATAATAGTAGTAGTAAGTATTTAGCTAAGTAAATTAAAAAGCAAAATTTTTAAACTAACTTTATACTATAAAGTATAATTAACTTACACTTATATCTAAGATATCTACTATATATAGCGCTTTATTAAATAAAAGCTAAATAAACTATTAGTTTATAGTCTCTTAGATAGCTTTTAATAAAACTATACTTAATTATTTATAGTATCTTAGTATATTAACCTTAATAATAAATAATATAAGACACTTTGTTTTAATAATAAAGCTTATATTTTACTATTATATTTTCTTAAGTAAAATCTTAAAAGAGAAATCAAAAGGTACCTATAAATAGTAAAGCAAATTATTTAGCTTATATACTAAAACGAGCTCCTTAGAGACAAAGACGCAATTAATAACATGTCTTTAATCTCAGAGGACTAAGGTAGCCTAAGCAACTAGCCTAGGACTATTAGCGCAGATATAGATTACAAGGCAAGTAACCTGCTACAAGGATAGCACTAAACCCTTTTTTAGCTAAAAGACTTAGCTCTACTACTATTTCTAATAACTAAGGGCATATTAAGATTATTAAGGGATAAGATAAGGTCTTTACTGTATTTAACACCTTTAACTAGTACTAACCTTATATAAGAACTAATAGGTAAGGTAAAAGATTACTAGACCTTTATTTACCTAGGTAGCCCTTTACTAGTAATAACAAAAGAACCCTAGGATATACCAGGGTTAACCTATACAGTTTAATAGACTAAGACCTTAAACGCTATACTTATATAGCTTATTAGTAAGTTTACTAATATTCTTTATAATATATAATTAAATATACTAACCTTAGTAGTAATAATAATATTATTCTTATAAATAATTATTTAAATATAAAGATTAATAAAGTATAGAATCTTTTAGCCTAATACTTTATATAATAAATTCTTTAAAAAAGAGGTATTTTTTAATAAAAAATAAGTCTATTATTATAATATAAACCTTTAAATATAGTTAGTTATAATAAAGGCTATAATAGAATTTATAAGGAATACTTTATACTAAGGGCTATTTAAACTTTTATAAAGAGCTATTATTATCTAGTATTAAGAATAACTTTTTATTATTAAATAAATTATATTTACTTTTAATCTTAATAACTAGTTTATAGTTTTAAAGAAAGTCTTAAGTTTATATTTAAGTATTACTAAAGATTAGTTTAATATATACTTATATATAGTCTAAGATAACCTTAATAAGAAACTAATTAAGACCTTTACTATAATAGCTTTTGTTTATACTAAAGTATAAAGAGATATTACTAACCTTTAACTACTTATTTATTTTAGATTAATATTATATCTACGTTTATACCTATTATGTCTAAAGCTATAGGAAAGTAATATAATTAATATATACCTTATTAAGGCTAAGGAAAAATAGTAGGTATTTTAAGATATACTTAAAGAGAAAATAAAGCTAGTGACTTATTTTTTAGACCTAGGCCTAGTAGGTTAAGAAGAGGATAATAGAGGGAACAATAAGGGTATATATTATAAAGATAAAGCTAGATACTAACTATATAACTATAAGATATAGCTATAGAGATAATAAGTAAAGCTATAAGAAAAGTAAAAATACCTAGGGCAGTAAGAATTCAGGAAGGATTATAGTTAACCTTAACGCTAAGGATACCTGTTACTAGGTATATAGGATTAGTTATTATACTAACTTATATACTAAGAGTAATAATTTAGTAACTAGGACTAGTAGTAACCTTTTTTCTACTATTTTTACTAGATATAATAGCTATAGAAACTATATATTAAGGATATAAGTATAGGTATTAGCGTTTACTAAGTTAAGAGTATAATCTATAAGGATAACTTAGATACTAAGGAGGTTACTAGTAACCTAATAAGTTAAGGATATTAAGTTAAAGATAAAGGTAAGAATAGAGAAAATAATAATAACTCTTTAAAATTAGTAATAAATTTTATTAAATTATATATTATAGGAAATAAACTAATAAGTTTAATATATATAACTCTTTTATTAATAGTGCTTTTAGTGTTAGAAAAAGCCTTATTTTACTGCTAAACGCTAAAAGTAGTAGGGGTATTTATTATATAGCCTAAGATTGTTTGATTATAGAGGCTAACCTATAACTAGATATCCTTAATAACCTAATAGTAGTAATATATATAAGGCTTAATATTATATTAGACCTAGGGAAATAAATAATAGAAGTATACCTTAATATAAGGAACGTAGTAACCTTTATGGACTATACTTAGATTACTATATTTATATAGAACCTGAAATAGGATTATAATTACTAGTGTATACTAAATAGAGTTAAGGTAAGCGTCTAAGTTAAAGAAAAAGTCTTCTTTAATTTCTATATTTCTAGTATTATAACTAATAATCCTATAAATAGATACTTCTATATAGAAGCTAAGGTTATTAATTACTTAGCCCTAAGACTATTATTAGGTGCACTATTTTGTATTAAATATAGAGTTAAGATTAACTTTGTACTTTTGTAAGTTATCTTTTAATCTATATGTAACCTTATAGTGCTAGTCTAGATTATATAATAGCTAATACTAGTTAAACGTTAAGTCTAAGCTATATACTAGGTTACTATACTACTAAGTTAAGAAGTCTTTTTTATAGTTAACTTTAATAACCTCTTATTACTATAAATAAAAGAACTATAAGATCCTAAAGATATATACTACTTTTATTTTATAAAACCTAGTATACTAAACGCTATATTATTATAAGATATACTAAAACGCCTTATTATAAGAAATAATAGCCTTAGTGTTTTTATTATTTACTTAAGAGAATACTTAAAGACTATTACTAATAGAGAAATATAAGTTAATATGTGCTATATTAAATAAGCTAAGATAGTGTACTTACTATAAGACCTGTTAAGGAACTTACTAAGCGTCTTTAAATTAGGTAAATAAGTAAAAAGTAATTCCCTAGAAGCTTAACTAATAATAAAGAGGCTTAACTTATATATAATCCTTAACTATAAAGTATTAAAACTAGTAGATATTTTATATTAAATGTTTAGCTAAGGAGTCTTTGTTATAGTAAGTAGCCTTTAATAAGTAAAAGTATATACTAGAATCTTAGATAAATTTAATGTATAGTAAGACAAGAGTATTATTTTAATAAAAGATAAGGACTAAATATAAGTTAACTTAGTAAAAGAATAGTAAAATTAGAAGACGTTAATATAGCTATATCTCTCAAGGTATATAGATAAAGCCTTCCTTAATAACTATTATAATAAACTTTATAAGGCTAGAAAGATAAGCTAAATAAGATAACTAGCCTTAATTATTTACTTAACTTTTGTTATAAATTGCGTAGTAGATAGTAAGCTTAAAGTATAACTAGTTATAGACCTTAGGCTACTTAATAAGGTTACTATACTTAATGTATACTTTTTTTTAGATTAAGATAATATTATTAGCGTTATATAAGGTAAATCTAGAATTATAGTCCTAGACGCTATAGGTTTTTTCTATTAATTACTTATCTATTTAGCTTACTAAGATAAAATAGTTATTATCTTTTTTAAAGGGCTTAAGAAGTTTTATGTTATTTTTATAGGCTTTAAGAATATACTTATATTTATATAAAGATATATAAACTAACTATTCTATAAGTATTAAGAGTTTGTGAAGGTATATATTGATAATATTATTATCTTTAGTAATAATAATAAAGACTATACTAAGTATTAGAAAGGAGTAGGGTTTTACGTTTTTGTTTTTTCTTTTATTAGTCTGTAGACATAATTATAGGCCTGATTAGACGTAACTAAGCAAGACCCTCCTAAGTATAAAAAGGAACTCTAGTTAAATACTATTATAGAGGTAAAGTATTAATATTTAATTACTAAGTAGAAAATAAGCTTAATATCTTTAAATAAGTACTTAGATAAATATAAACAAATTTATTATTTTAATATTTAAATAAGATATATAATAAGTAACTGTTGCTTTATTTTCTTAGGCTTAACTAGACCTTTAAGGTCTAGGAAGGTATTTTTCTTTTCTAAAGATTATAATATATATATATATTGTTAGAATAACAGCACTAGCTAGTTATATAACATGTATAACTTAGGGACACATATTATAGCAAAGGGCACAAACTAGATATTTAGCCCTTAGTTATTTATTAAGCGGATCAAAAGTATATTTATACTAAACTAACTTAAAGATATATAAGATTATATATTTTATATATAAAAGCTAAGTCTTATAGTTAAAAAGAAAAATTATAAAAAATATATTTTTAGTTTACTTTAACTTTAATTTAAGTATAATTATATAAATAGGTTTTTTTAGGAAGAGAGAATCTATTTAATATTAATTAGTAGTTATTTAGTAATTTATGTAATTGTTTTATGTAATTATAGATTAGTAAGAGTAAAGAGATAAGACTTAGGCTTTATAGCTAGGTTACTAGGTAGTCTTATACTTTATGTAAAGTAAGAAATCCTTAGGGATATCTAAAGGGTTATACTAGAAAGTCTTTTATACTAAGAAGCCTTAATCTTACTTATTATTATTTATTAAGCTGAACTAGGTAAATAGAATAAAGACGACTTTTGCTTTATTATTATATAAGATAGATTCTTGTTGTTGTTTACTAAGCTAAACTAAATAAGAATCTTTATTATACTATATATAGAATATAAAGTATATACTATAATATTAAATAAACTAATTTTAACATTATATAATATAAAATAACTACTAAATATAACATAGCTTTCTAAGAGAATCTAGAAGATAATCGTTAAAGCTAATATAATAATATTAATAGATATTTATTAATATATAAAGAAATAAGTGTAAAGAGCAAAGTCCTACTATATATATGAAAAAAGACTGTGAATCTTAGATGCTAAGGAAATCTAGTTAATATTATATAGGTATTATCTAAAGAAGAGATAACTATATATATTATATATATTAATATAGAAATACTTTATTTTAGGTAATTAAAAAAAAACCTAATAATATTATTATACAAAGATTTTAATAAATAGTTTATTTTCTAATAAGAAAAGGTTTATTATGTGTTTAAGGTAAAGTTTATATAACTTATTAAGCTAAAAGGATTTTAATTACTACTAATAAAAAATATGAATTAATAGCTAGTTAAATTTATTAAGGAGATTAAGAGGAAGTTTAATAAGTAAGAAGAATAGCTTTCTACTTATATAGTACTTATACTAAGTTATATAATTATAATAACTTAAATACTTATTTAAAACCTTGAATTAACTTTACTTTAAAATATAGCTGAACTAATAATAGAGCTAATTAAGCCCTTATATAATATATAGATAACTTAAATATTAATTATATAAGAGTAGTTATAATTAGCTTTAAGAAATATACCTCCTAGAACAAGATTTATATAAGAGGTTAAGAGTTTTTTATAAATCTAGGGTTATATAATACCTTTATATTAAGGAGATAGTATTTATAACCTACTACTAAGATAAATAATCTAGAATAGATTATATAAGCTAACTATAATTTTAATCTTTTGAAAGGGATAGAGAAAGGATAGGAATTATATAGGTAAGCTGTATAATATTCTGTATAATAAGGTAAAGGTCTTTATTAGTTTTTGTTAATACTTTAGGATTACTAAAGACTAATACTATATAGTATTTTCTAATATCTTGGTTAATTATGTAGAAGAGTTTTATCTTTATTATATTAGACTAATAAGGAGATAAGATAAGATATATAATATATTAAAAATATACTTTAATACTAATATTAATTATACTTTCTATTAGACAGATTAGATAAGTTTATCTTTTGTATAAGTTAGACAAGATAATCTAGATAAGAATCTGATAGATGTATTAGAGATACTCTTAGATAAGATACCTCTTGTATAGTGGGTACTTAGCCTAGGTTTTTAAAGGGAGATTATGCTTTATATATAAATCACCTAAGCGTATAGAGGTGTACTAGAGCTAGAAACTGCTTTAAGTAATCTTAAAGTATATTATATATGTAAGTAATTCTTTTTTAGCTTAAGAGTATTACTATAAGTTACTTTAGATAAGAAGTCTATATTATATAATATTAACTTTATAGATAGAAAATACTTTAATAACAAGAGTTATTTATAACTATTGTATAATAAACCGTTAAATAACAAAGGATTTTCTTAATAACCTTAGAAAGGTTAACCTTTATTATAACCTAGGTTTAATTATATAATATCTAAGAAAAGATGTTTTATATATAAGAAGGAGAGTTATTAGTCTATGAATTATTTGGATAAAGAATGTAATTATGTAAAAGACTAATATTTTTAGGTATATAGTATACTTAAATAAGAACTATAAAGAGATTTTGCCTTATATTTTTTTAACCTTAAAGGAGAAAACTTAGTAGATAAATTATGTAATAAAAAGAGAGAATTTATAGGAGATAAAGAAATATTAGTTTTCTTAATATCTTCTTTATTTTTCTATTATATAATAAAGGAGGATATTTTTTTATTACTAAAGACGTTAAAGGTTTATTAATTCTTATTGTATAATCTTTATATTTTATTATATTAAGAGGAACTATAAGATATAAAAGTAGTAAAGTTCTTTACTATAAAGAAACCTTAAGTCCTTATATATTTATAAGAGAACCTTTATATAGTAATATCCTAAGAACTAAGATTAATAAATATATAATTTAAGGCAAGTAACTTAATTACATTAGTTAGTATTATAGAAATAAAGAATTAGCTTAGAAAGGTTATGTATTATATCCTCAATGCTTTTACTTTGTTCTTATTTTTATTATATAATATAGATAGGTTAGGTGTATATTTTAACAATGTTAATAATGTAATTATATAGTAGGATAAAAAACCTATTCTAGTTATACAGAAATAGGGTTACTTATTCTTTAACTTTAGTTATATAAAGGCTAATATGTTCTTTATAGAAGAATAACTCTAAAGGCTTTATAAATAATTTAAATATCTTTATATAAACTGTCTTTATTACCTTTTAAAGAAGGCTAGGTATTATAATATTAATATTAATATTCTAAAAAAGGTCTAGAAGTTTTATTATTATTATTAATTATATAATTTAGTACTAAAAAGGTTTAAGTTTATACTTAAAGATAAAAGCTATTTTAATTATAAAATAGTTATAGATGTTATATAACTAAGAGATAAGAATACCTTATATGTTATTAACACAGAGATAAGCTTCTAAGGAGCTATCTTCTTAAAGTCCTTATTTGTATAAGATACATAGAATACACTTTGCAAATGCTAGATTAGTATATACGTTGGTTTACCAGACTATATTATACATAACCTAGGTATAAACTTTGTATTAATAGAATTTAAGAATTATACTAACATTATAGGTATATTATGTAAAGAAATGCTAGTAGAAGCCTACTAGGTAGTAGGTAAGATAGAAAGAGCTTATACTTCTCTAAGGCGTACATATAATATCTTATATACTAAGCTTAGGTATAATATAAATAAGGAAACCATCCTCTAGATAGCTATAAAGGTATTAAATAATATAGCTGGTTTATATAGTATTATACTTATATTACTTGTCTTTAGTATATATCTAAGGATTAATAAGGACTTACTTCTATTACCTAAAATCACTTAAAGGGTAGAAGTAATCTAGAAAGTAATAAAAATACTTTAGAGTATTTGTGTAGAAGTAGAGATTAATTATATAATTAATACTAGAAATAGCCTTAACCTTTAAAGCATATTATTATTACTGATCCAGAGTAAGGTTCTAGTATAGAGAGAAAATAAGGGATAGACTAGACTATATAAAGTCTAGGCTATAGAAGGCTATATAGTAATAGTCAAGATAGTTAATAGTCCTATATAGTTTTATACAACATATATTAAACCATACTATCAAGATATAGCATAATTAGATTCAGATATTACATAACTTATTTCTTAGAAACAGCTAAACAAGAGAGAAAGACTAAAGAAAGGCTAGAAAAGGGTTATATAATAATCACTATATAATAATTAAGTATTTCTATCTTAGAAAGAAAAAGACTATAAGGAGTTAATAGAAAAGTTATAGCTTAATAATATAATTATAATACTAAGTACTTTATATAAAGAGTTAAACTAAACAAAGATAAATAACCTTATTAACTAAAGAGTCTTTACTTTTATACCTTATAATCTAAAAAAGTATAACTATTTTTATATTTATAAAACACAAATAGTATAAGAGATTAAGAACTTGTTATTTAAGCTATATAAGAAGTTAAGACTTGTTATATAAGGGTATAAGGACTAGGAGAAAAAAGAACTCTTAACTTAGGTATCTACTATCTAATAGATAAGCTAAAGGCTTATACTTATAATTAGACTTACTTTTATATAAGACTATAAATATAAAAAGGAACTTAGAGATATAACTTAGGTATATATATAGTTAAATAATTATCTAATTAAGACAATTATTATATAACTATTTAAGGAGTTAAAAGACAAATACTTTAAGAATATATTTCTTTATATCTTGAAACTATTATATAGCTTAATAAAGTTAGGCCTATATTAGTATAAAACCTATTCTAAGTATTATAAGAAAGATCTAAAAATAATAGAGTTAATATATAATCTATACTTATTATTTATAATAAAAGGACTAGATATCTTTAAGATTATAGTTATATAGATAAATAATACATTTAGCTTTATTATACTTGTTTTTTCTTAGAGAGAAGAAGAAGAGCTAAAAAGAAAAGGACTTTATATAAAACTAAAGACTACCTTATTGCCTAATAATAAAATTAACTTTAATAAGAAAAGGATTTAATTACATAATAACTACATTACTTTTACTTAAAAAGGCTAGGTAAAGTACTTAAAACTTATTAATCTTAATGTATATAATGTATATTAATAGTATATTTCTTAAAGGGTAAGAGAAGTATATTTTGTATTTATCTATTAACTAGAAGTATTATATAACTTATTAACTATAGCTTAAACTAAGAAGCCTAATAAAAAGGATATTAAAGCTTTAAATATATAACTTTAGTAGTAAATTAATAACTTTATATAAGGTCTTATATATATTCCTCTTGATCTTTATTATGTAAAGATATATATCTTTATAGATAGATTATTTATAAATAACTTAGATTTATTATTATAACTTAGATTTGTTATTATATTAGCTAAGGAAATAGCTTATATAATAATAGACTTTTAGATTAAAGAAAATATTATATACTAAAGTTTAATAAAGTATAAGAGAGTTATATAAAGTATATTTATAAGTAAGTTATATAAAATAACTATAGGATTTAATAGTAAGATATTTCTTAGTATAATACTTATTAAGATCTTTTATATATTATAACTCTTAAGGATTTTAGTTATTATCTGTTTAAACTTATAATCTCTATATAAGTATCTTATATAACTAAGTATAATAGATAAAAAGAAGCTTATAATTAATATTATAAGTCTATATAAGTTATATAAAAAGAAAAAGATTTTAGAAGTAAAATAGATTAATAGGAAAGATAACTTTATTAATACCTTTATTAAGAAATTACTAAACTTAGTACTTAGATAATTAATTATAATAAATATATTAAGGATTTAAATTAAAGTGTATATTAAAAGATTAAAAGAAAACACTTAATAATTAATTTATATAACCTTATTACTATATATAATTAACTATTTAAAAATAAAGTATAACTTTAAAAAGGTATTTAATATACTTAACTACTACTAATTTTAATCTTAATATTAAATTATATCTTTACTATATTTATAACTTTCTTAAATTATTATATTATATAATCTATTTAATTATTATATAAGATTTTAAAGAAAAAAAGTTATATAATTACTATTTATTAATAACTATAAGGCTAGTAAAAGTGCTAAAGAAGCGACTACTCTTGTTAATGTTCTTACTAAGCTTGTTGCTAGGTATATAAGGCTTATAAGTATTAGTGATGTTAAGAGCCTTATAGTTGCTAAGGTTACTATTATTATTATTATTATTATTGCCTGGGTTATTAGATAAATTAATATCTTAACTATAGTAGGTGTAGTAAGTACTATGTAACTACTAGACGTATTTAGCGTAGGCATTACCCTGAAAGGTAAGAATATGGGTATATTAACGGAAGCATAGGGAGTTAGTAGTTACGTATTTATTACCACAAGTAATAGCTATATAACTATAAGACTAAACCAAGACTGTAAAGAAGTAGCCTTAGTAGCAAATAATACTAGCAACAAACTGCTAGACAGAAGTATTACTAGTGACGCAGATCTTAATATTATGTAACAACATATTAATAATAAGATACTCCTTATCTTATAGTTAAGGTTAATGTATAAAGACAAGGTAAGGATAAAAGTAATGTATGTTAATAGCTAGAGCTAGTAGAAGAGCGTGATTGTTAATGTTACTAGTTGGAAGATAAAGCTAATAATTACTAGATATATTAGTATATATACTAATATTACTAAAGATTAAACTACTAGGAGTAGTAAGAGATATAATAAATTAATTATGTAAAGTATTATTAATGAATTAGTAAAAGGAAATATATAAGAGGAAATCTTATATATAAGTAGTTGTTGTTAGAGTTAATTAAGGAAGAAGAGGAAGATTATTATTAATTGATTATATAGGAAAATAATATATATAAAAGGTAAAGAAGAAAAGAAAAAGAGGAAAAAAAAAATAAGTAAAAAAGGTTTTAAATAGCTAAGGTTATTATATAAAGGAAGAAAAGTATATTAATAGTAGGAGTAGAAGTAAAGTTAATAAGAAAGGAAAGAACTTTATTAATATATAACTTACTTACTTAACTAAGTAAAAAGAAAATAAATAGTTACTTAGAGTTTTAATATTAGTGATTTATTATATAATGTAAGTAGCCTAACCTATAGGGTTGTATGATAAGGTTATTAATGTTATAATTAGTATAACTTAATTAGATATTATAAGGAGTTATATAGTTATAAAAGAAAAGTTATAAGTGTTAAAATAATAGTATTAGCTGGTTATATAATATATATAACTTAGGGATATATATTATAGTAAAGGGTATAGACTAGATATTTAGTCCTTAGTTATTTATTGAGAGAATTAAAAGTATATTTATACTAAACTAACTTAAGGATATATAAGATTATATATTTTATGTATAAAAGCTAAGTCTTATAGTTAGAAAGAAAAATCATGGAAAATATATCTTTGGTTTATTTTAATTTTAACCTAAGTATAATTATATAAATAGGTTCTCTTAGAAAGAAAGAATCTATTTAACAATATATACTACTTAGTAATAAGGGTAAATCTAAACAGACTATAAGATATAAAGGATATACTTTTCTAGTTTACTTATAGCTCTGATTAAGCTAAGGAGGACCTAAAAAGAGTAGTATCTTATAGTCTAGGCGTTAAGGTAATTACTTAAGGTAATTAGTTACTTTAGGTATACTTATAATAATACTAGGACCTTAGTGTTTAGTGTGGTTTATATATTAATTATTTACTTATTAGTTTTCTTTATTTTATATAGTTTTAATAGTACCTTATAATAAAATTAAACTACTAATCTTTTTATTTTTTTATTTTAATTATATAATAAATCTAATATTAGTATCTTAAAAATAGCTTTAAATAATAAAATATATTATTAAAAAGATATAAAAGAAATAATATCTTTAACTTAATTAGACTTACTCCTAGATATAAGAGTAAGCTTAACCTTAAGAAACTATAATAGATAAGATCTAAGAAAAGTAGAATTCTTTAAAAAAGTAAAGAAATAAATAACTAGCTATAATAATATAATATAGCTAAATAAACTTTTTATATAAATAATTTTTTTATAGGTAAGTATTAAGTAAGCTTAATTAAAAAAAAAGCTTATAAAATATAAAAAAAAAAAGAAAAATAATAAAAGAAAGATAATACTTTTTATTAAAAATTAATAAGCTAAGAAGCTTTTTTAGTATAAGTTATAGAATAATTATAATTATAAACTAAGCCTAGAACTTCTTAAAAGCTTATTATTATATAAGCCTTAGTTTAATTAGGTTTAATATTATACTATTAATAGAGATTAAATGTCTTAGTGTTAATAGATTAGTAGTAATAGAAATTTAGTGTTCTTTTAGGATTAGCTTAGACTTAATAAGTACTTTTTTTAGAAACTTGATTAAGGATATAGTAAACTAATACTTTATAAAAATATATGAAATACTATTTTTAAGTCTAATTATGTTAATAGACTAAGCTAAGTAATAACTTTAAAGAGATTTTATATATAGTACTTTAAGATTAATTTAAAGTAATTAATACTATTTATACTTCTTAAAATTAGCTTACTAAAATATTAGTAATATATTTAAGTTAACCTTATTAATAATTAATATAAGGTAGCTTAAAGGTCTAACTAATTAGGCTATTTTATTTACTAGTAAAGCTTTTTAGAGTTACTAAGGCCTTAATAATAATATAAATATTAAGTCTAAGACTAGTCTTAGGATTCTTAACTTTAGAACTACTAAGAGAAGCAAAGGTAAAGACCTAAGCTTAGGCTATTAGTAGTATAAAAGGAGTCCTGATTAGGCTAGTAAGAATATAAGCCATTTTCTTGATCTAATATTAGACTCCTTTATTATAGTAAACTTCTAGGCCTAGTAACTCTTAATAATAAACCTATTAATAATAGTTAATATAAGTATAACTAAGAACTAAGGGTCTGTTAAGCCTAATTAAGGTAAAATAAATTATCTATGTTAGTTAACTATTAAGATACTACTACTAAATACTAAAAGGGCCTTTACCTTTAATAGCTATAATATTACTAATTTCTTTAATAAGTATAAAGCTTTAACTAAGCTTATAAGTTACTTTAATAAAAAAAAATTAAAAGCGTTATTATAATACTTATTTAATAAATATTAAGTAATAGTAAAAATTAAAGCTAAAAAAGAGACTTAGTAAGAACTAAATAAGTTCTTTTTTAATATTTATAAATAATTTAATAAAAAAGTTATTTTTTAACTAAACTACTATATTAAGGACCTTATAAAAAAAGACTTAATTAAAGATAATAACTTAATAGAAACTATAACTTTATTTTAAAAGTTAAAAATATAAAAGAAAAAGTAAAAGCTAAAGAGAAGCTTATAATAAGTACTTAAAAGCTAATTACGCTTTTTGTTATATAATTTTCTAAAAATATAATTATAGTAGTATCTTTATAAATAAGATTTTTTTTTATTAATTTATTTAAGAGAAGAAACTTTAGTGCTTTTAAGAGGGTAATACTTATATAAGTAGAATAAAAGTTAAGATAGAAGAGTTATTATAGGGATTCTAATACTTTTATCTTCTCTTTATTAGCTATAGATCTTTATTTCTTAAAGTAGCTTTTTAGCCCTAATTAAGTTAAAGGTATACTTTTTAAGAAGTTTATTTTTAAAGATATTAAAGTTATAACTAATTTTACTATAAATAAACTTTTAAAAATAATAATAGCCTTTATACTTACTATAAAAGCTAGTCTTAAAGCCTAGATTATCTTTAATAATTAACTTATAGTTATATATAGTTATAACGTCTTTATATCTAGTCCTTTATAGCTATATATATTACTAACTTAATAACTATTCTCTTTTAATAAGCTAGGTTTTATTCTAAGCTATTTTGATTAGTATTAATATAATATAAATAACTAAAGAAGATATTAGATATACTTATAACTTAAAAAAGATAAAAAGGCTAACCTAATTATATTAAACTATAATGTTTATAAGTATAAGGTATTTTAAAGATTAAATAATAAAATAAACAAAGTTCTTAATGTTATAATCTAGGAAGCTTATAAAAACTACTAGCTTAACTAAGTTATTATCTTTACTTATATAGTAAATAACACTTTGTTTTTAGAAGCTGTAAAAGTAGTAAAACATATAATTAACTAGGGTATTAGATATTCCTTTTAACCTAAGATATAGTACTATTTACTACTATATACCTAAAATACCTAGGTAAATCTTGTTAAATATATCTTAGTATCTCTTAAGATATATACTAAAGTCTTTTTAACTTAAAAAATAAAAGTAAATATAGTTACTAGGTTATTAAATATAATACTATAACTTATTTTATATTACCTTAATTAAGTAAGGCCTTATTTAGTATACTAAGGTTTTATTTTAAAAAATATGTATTAAAGAGGAAATACTTTTAGTATTAGCTCTTAAGCTAAGAAAATAAATATTAATACTTATACCTAGACTCCTTTACTAATATAACCTATTAGTCTAATACACTTTAATCAAGCTTATTAAACTACTAAAAGTTCAAGGTCCTCTTTTGTTTAAACTATACTAGTAGATAAATACGCTAGTTTTATATATAGCCTAGAATATACTTAAAGAGCTACTAAAAAGGATTTTATCCTAGATTAACTAGAAATAATAGACTAAGCTATATCTACTTAAGCTATTACTAAGAAATTTAAAGAGAATATTATTATCTTTTTTAATATTATACTTTAAGTCTAGCCTTAGCTTAACTAAAATATAATAGTAATAATATACTAAAGACTAAATAATAATAGGTACTTAGATAATTACCTAGAGGCTTTCTTTAACCTAATTAAAGAAGTAAAACTATATAAAAGATTAGGAGTTTATAAAATAATTAATAGATATAACAGAGATATCTTAAACCTTATAAATAAAACTACTAAGGTTAAACTTATTAAGACGCTTAACTTAACTACTATTAAGTCTATTATTCTATACTTTATAATACTTTACTTTATAATTAACGTTTAAGTTAGTAGTCTTTACCTTAATTAAAACGACTTAATTAAAGGTATTATTAATAATAGTTTATAAATTAATATTATTTTAAGATTATATAAATAAGTATACTATTAAGCTTATAACTATACTACTTAAAATAAATACTTTTAATCTTAATTTAAAGCATATATCCTTTAAAAAAGTAGTTATTATACTTATTTAGGTTAAAAGCTATTATTTCTTAATGTTAAATAAATTCTCTCTTTCTAAGAGAACCTGTTTATATAATTATACTTAGGTTAAAGTTAAAGTGAACTAAAGATATATTTTCTATAATTATCTTCCTAACTATAAGACTTAGCTTTTATATATAAGATATATAATCTTATATATCTTTAAGTTAGTTTAATATAAATATACTTTTAATCTTTTTAATAGATAACTAAGAGCTAAATATCTAGTCTATACCTTTTATTATAATGTGTGTCCTTAAGTTATATGAGTCATATAACTAGCTAGTACTATTATTTTAACACTTATAACTTTTTCTTCTATAACTATATAACTCTCTATAGTGTTTAATTAGGTTATACTAATTATAATATTAATAACCTTATTATATAATTTTATAGGTTAAGCTACTTATGTTATATAATAAATCACTAATATTAAAACTCTAGACAACTATTTATTTCCTTCTTACCTAGTTAAGCAGGCAAGTCATATGTTAATAAAGTTCCTTTTTTCCTTATTAACTTCACTTCTACTCCTACTATTAACATACCTTCCTTTCTTTATATAGTAACCTTAAGTATTTAAAACCCTTCTTACTTGTTTTTCTTTTTCTCTTTTCTTTTCTTTTTTATTCTTTATGTATATTATTTTTTTATATAATTAATTAACAATAATCTTTTTCTTTTTCCTTAATTAACTTTAATAATAACTACTTATATATAGAATTTCTTTTTATATATATTTTTTTTACTAATTTATTAATAGTACCTTATATAATTAATCTATTATGTTTTTTACTACCCTTAGTAGTTTAATCTTTAGTAATCGAGAAGTCGCTGCTTCCTCCTCCGGTTTGGCGGCGCATCCCAATCGGGCATGGCGCCCTCGCCGCTTTGCACGTGCACCCCTGTCCGCGCCAACGAACCGCGCCCATAAATACGTCGCCACTGCCGGCTCGCGGTGGCGCCTTGTTGTACACTCTACAACTTCTCCCAGCACATTCACGACACCGCTGCTTCTCGGTCTCTTCGTCCCCCTTTTACCTGGAACATGTTTGCGGGCGTTGTAACCTGGCATCTTTCATTTTCGCGTCCTCGTTCCGCCGCTCCTCATTTCGTCTCCTGCCATTTACATTTCCGGGAAACCGTGGCCAAACCGGGTGATACCCTTTTTGCCCTGATTCACTTAACATCACCGTGGTATTGATCAAGTCATCGAGAAGCATACTGAACGCATACATAGACAGAAACGAGTCTCTCAACATGGACCGAATATCTTGGTGATTCGGTATCTTCAGTGAGGCCAACAGCACTGATGCCACCCCGCATCCCTGGTACTAAGACGTCACAGACGATCGAATGTGGTGTCTCCCGATACCCTCCAGTCGGCTTCGATCACTGCGCCTAGTCCGCTATCAGCATCCCTTGCTAATGATACCAAACTCTGGTGCTCGCCTTGCTTCAACTCCTTCATCTATTCGTCCTGTTCGGTCCGATTTGCGAAACGCGGGTCATGGGTACGACTTGACCACTGCCTGTTGTGCGTGTCCGGAGCTTTGACGCCTTGGGCCTTTCGTGAGTACGCCTAGGGCTATGCCTCGGGCATCATACCTATTTGATGCGTTACCAGAGCAAGAAGAGGTATGGCCGACCCGGAGATACCTCCCTTTGGGGTCTCCATGATGGCCCCTCCCGCCCGGCGAATCCGAGTCACCTGAAGGATCGAATGTGAAAGGGATGAGCTCTGGGTCCCACATTCACCCTCAGTAATTTCAATGAGTGGCCTAGGAAATGATGATTTGAAGTTCGAGAGTGGTCGAAGAAGCGGTGAGGATGACCTCGGGTATCACTGACGGAAGTAAACGGAACCATTAGCACTGGCGGCTATGCCGAGTCCTTGTGTGGTAGGTCAACTTTTAAAACTTGTTGTTTTTTGTATCTATATATACTGAGGAGAAGACGCCCTCGCTTTCAATCGCTACTTGAGCATTGCTTACTGTACTCCGTAAATTATTTGACTAGTACTCTTCAATCATGTCAATCGATCTGGACAAGATCTGTTTCTACCAACCACCAACACCGGTTGTCCGTCAACGAGCACCCAAGGGAACAGGACAACAGAGCAACAGCGCAAATCCCTCCATCACAGAGGAAGTCGCCGTGAAACCTACGATTGGATCCTACACGCATCATGGAGACGCAAGCTCAAGCAACAAATCTGCTGGCCTAGCTCCTGAGGTCCACCGGCAATCAGTCGGCAGCGTGCTTACCCCGAGGGACACCACCTGTAGCCGCATCGGCGGCGATACTATACCTATCGAAACACCTGTTCCTATGAAAGAGCCTACGAAATTGGGCGTGACAGGCGAAGGCAGGGCATCTGAGACATCAGTTACTCGGTCATTGATCAAAGCGCCAACTCCCACAACTTCCCAGCCTATTACGCTCGCTGAAGCTTCAGCCGGATCATTATCAAAGTCGTGTGATGGCTATGAAGTTGAGGGAAACACGGCTAGTCCCCAATCAACCGGCGATCGAGCCGAATCTACACCAGAGACATCTCTCGAGAGGCACAGCAAAGACGCTGCCTCGACCTCTATTTGGGAGCAACAGACTGCTTCGTCAAGCGGTCCACAGAGAGGCAGTCTTCCCGCTTGGCTAGAATGTTGTCGGTCGCAGCCGATTGACAAAGGCCATACCCAAGAGGTCTCTGAACCCGTCACAACTGTATCCGGAATGCCTGACTCTGTGATGCGGTCTACTGAGGACGACCCGATGTCTCCAGTATCGTCACCGTCTGTAACATCATCACCACCAGAGAGCGGTTACGACGTTACGACCACTGGCATATGTCAAGCCGTGCTTGGACGGAGCACATCTGAAAAAACCACATCTCCTAGCGCCGAGCAACTATTGGGCAACTCGGGCGAATCCGAGCCCGAGGTGACTGCTGAGCCCTATTCGACCAGGTGCATGTCATCGCCGGCGCCTCAAGAGGTCGTCAGTCTTGAACATGTAGTGCATGTCTCCTTGACGGCAAGCCCATCTTCAGCCCCTTCAACACAAGCCCCTCGCCGGTCTCGCAGGGGCCGGGTTCCTGCTGGCGGCTATACTGAGGTTGACTCTGACGCTGAGAGTGACGCCAACGAAAGCGTAAACATGTCTTTAGATGACGACCAACCGCTTGTTACGAGGAGCAGTCCCTTGGGCTCACGAGGCCAGCTCGGCAACAAGCGACGTAGGGCGTGCTTCCACGAAGAATCCACGAGGGACGGCAGTGCCTCCAAAAAAATTTGCGGACCAGGAGGAACATCGACTCATCCATCGAAGACCAAAAGAAGGTCACGGCGAATTGCAGAGCACAAGGAGATTGGTATGGCAAGCCCTCCGCGGTCGGAGGGCGCATCGCATAAGGAGCAAAGTCCAATTCATGTTTTTGCGACCTTTGACGAATTTCCCCTACACCTCACCCCTTTGAACAACTTCGTTGTCAAGCGTACCATCGTTGGTCATGTAACGACGTTCACAATCGAGTGGCAGCAGGTGACCCCTCAATGTCGATGCCAAGTCCCGTCAGAGGTAGCCCGGCCCTCTAGTCATTCACCCCCCAAGCCAAGACTTGTGAGATCACCGACGAAACCCAAACGGCTCTTTTCTTACGATGAGAATAAACTCCTGCGCGATTTGAAGGAAAGAAAGCTTCCGTGGAAGGAGATTCATCGCCAGTTCTCGGTTGCGTTCCCGGGTCGATCTGTTGGATCACTGCAAGTTCATTACAGTACCAACTTGAAGCCTTGAATTGAATTTGAATTTGAATTTGAATTTTTCCCCTTGATACTTATTTCGAGTTCCTTTGGACCTCTTGTGAAGTCAGCACGTATTGATTGATTAATTATCATTCTAATCAGTAGATGGCCTGCCCTGCATCCAGATGAGCTAACGGTCTGAGCTGAACGTCTCATGAAATGGCAGCTGCCTCCCTACACAGCCCAGTCCACCTACCCAGTTTTGAAACCCAAAATAAATTCACGCGTGCACGTCGTACATAAAACGGCTCTCAGTTCAATGTGTTGTACAATTTGAGAGTCATGGGTAACATTCATATGGCTGCGGTTGCTGATGGTTCTGATGCAAAGTGCTTGTTCACAGATAAGACGAGTTTGTCACTGCTTGACGGCGACGTGAAGGGCTTAAAATACAGATTGCTGCTCACCGCCTGTCATAAAAAGATCACCCCTGGTATGCTTCACACCGCCTACCCAAGTTGCTTCCTGGGCTGGCGCAAGGAAGCTTTACACCGCCTGCCTGATGGCAGGGGATGTACGTGTCTTCGTTTGAGGGCTCCCCTCTTCCCACACCACCTTCTCTTCGGAGACAGCAGGATCTCACCGCCTACGGAGACCCACGGCCCATCTCAGATAAGGACCCACTAAGGCCACTGACCGCCTTGAGACACCGCCTACCCAATAACGCTTTACCCCTTTTCATGTAACTCTAAGCCTGTTTACCGCCTGCTCTTGTGCCCCAGCTTCTTCACCGCCCATCCAAAAAGTGGAATCCGACTCATCATGTTAGTCTACACCGCCTACTCGATTGCTCACCGTCTTCCCACCTAGCTTGAAGAGCTGGCCTCTGACCACCTTCGCTATCTAGCGAAAGCCGCTCGACCCGCTGCTCAGACCGCCTGCCAAATTGTTTGTGGACACTACTGATTGATACACCGCCCTTGCCTGTGTGCCACTTCTGTTTGCTAACCACCTTGGCTACCATGTTTCAAACTGTATTCCGACCTTTCCCTTGCCTGACATCCCAGTATATTCACCGCTTACCCGAAACAGACATCGGCAACCGCCACAGTTAGTACTCTGTGACCACCAGGCCACTTCGACCTGCTGGTGATCCTTCCAATACTTCCCAACACCGCGATTTTCTCACTCTTGTCTGCTACCTATCCATTTCGAAGTCCATCTAGTGCTACGTGAGTTGTCAAGGTCCACATGCCAGCACGATCGGGATTGTATGCGCCAGACGTAAACTGCCCTCAAGAGAACTGCCCTCAAGAGAACTGCCCTCAAGAGAACTGCCCTCAAGAGGACGTGAACTGCCCTCAAGAGCACTAATAATCTGGTAAAGTGCGCGACTCGCTAA
Organism: Colletotrichum spaethianum; assembly: GCF_022836535.1. NCBI lineage: Eukaryota > Fungi > Ascomycota > Sordariomycetes > Glomerellales > Glomerellaceae > Colletotrichum > Colletotrichum spaethianum. The sequence continues at coordinate 655,700 of NW_026054795.1, forward strand.
CTAGTGACTAAACAGTCAATCTGTAACATCTCTTGATCCAGATGGCAGATGCAGTCGTCAATTCAACAGAAGAACCGCCCTTTGAACAAAGAACCCTGGCTGCATTGCATTGAATCGCCATTGCTTGTCCAACAGGCTTCGTGACAGAACTACATAAGTACATAGAATAGCCTCATACAAATAAGGGGTCCTCTCTTTGGTCCTCTCTTTTGTACATATAGCTTAACGGTACATGTTCCGAGTTCTGACACTTCGCCAGGTCTCACAACTAGTTGACATCTGGAAGACGAACCTTCGGAGCCATCTTGGGCATCGTGTCCTGCTTTACGTAAGAGTTCATCCTCTGCCCCTTGCCCCTTCGAGTCAGTATTGCCGGCGCTTCGTGACTTAGAACTCAGTCACTTCACGCAACATCTTGTCAGGCCCATCCCAGTACTCGTTACAACGATTGTCACACTAAGCTTATGGGACAATATGATCTTACACAAGCATAACTAAGTTTGCCTAGGATATGCCAGTATAAGGGGTCTTCTACTCACTATATAGATAGTCGGGATATTCCCATAGCCACTCGTTCTTCATACTCATCAATTCATTCTATTGACCCCCTACCTGACGATCGCTGCCCAACACATCTTTTGTGGTGGTGGTGTGGGGTCGTGACTAAAATGGGTCAGCATATTGCAGCTGTATCCACTACGTGCTGAAAGAGCCAGAAATGGTTTACTGACAATAGTTTGTCAGTTCCCAATACACCATAGTTTCAGAGCCTGTTTAAGCCGTTGTGTGTTGATTGCAAGTCTGGCTCTGTTAGCAATGCCTCCACTAACGACCTGCACCCTACAAGGGGCGTTTACGAACGCATGTACGCAGCAGCAGCCCCACGCCACCACTGCAAAAGATATTAACTATGAGATCTGGCGAAGCACATTATGTCTTTCACTCTAAAAGAATCCGTCGCGAAGCGCGATACATACTGTAAGCCCAGTGACCTGATGACATCATTTTGAGTTGTTCCGGCCTTCGACAACATCCGGCTCACGTCCTACGAGTACTGCACATTGATTACTGTGTGCCCCCTGTCGGTCAAAAAATCCAGGAACAGCTTTGATGAGTTGACTTCCATGTCAAGGACCAGAACCCGATTACGAAGCTGGACGTATTTTTAAATATTTTGCTTCTGCCAAAAAAGTTTTTGGGTTTGACTTTCTACAAATTAACGGGCAATGAGTAACAGGGATCCGATGCCAAGCACTCAAACGCACTTTGGAAACGGCCTGACAGAATGCGAAATATTTTTTGAGATAATCCGATGCAGGAGGGATAGCAATGATTTCCTTGCTAAGTGCCTAGAATCATCCCTTTCGCCTCACAAGAAGAGATGTGTAAGGCAGATCGCACGGCATCAAAGCTTCTGCCATGCCTTCGAAAGGCTATCTCATATTCCCGGCATCCGATCGGGGGTAATCATTGGAAATCTTCACCGACTCATAAGTCTCAAATGTGATGAGGTGTGTTTCACATAACTCATGAAGGTTGAAATATCGCTAAATGCCGAGTAGGAAGTTTCGAATTACCTCAACCGCATATATGACACATGGCTGCTGCTCGTTAATGGAGTACAGTCTGATCTGGAGAAGATAGATTCGTTTACCGTTCGGTGTCTTGAACTCCAATGCCCAAGGTTCTCGTACTCGCAAAGCCGAGCGCTACGGGACGTAATCGTGAATGGTCATGCCTTCGGAAGGTTTGATCATAACGAGCGAATTCGGGCTTGGGAAAATCTTTGTTCTCTCGAATATACCGTCCCTACTCTGTCGACATTTTTCAGAGACTTTCGATATCTCGAAGCATGCGCTCGCTTGATGAAGTCTCTTGTGTCGATCTCACCGGAAACACCAACCGTCCATAAAGCTTTGTTACAAAGCTTCAATCGAACGATGATCACCAAAGAACATTATCCAGTTGAGATTTCGGACCTCGCATTTTCTTACAGGCCCATTCAGGCCGATAACCAGCCCCAACTTGGGGTACAACAATTGTGGCTATTTTCGATGAGAAATCATGAAGCCACCATTACCCATCCCAGCATATGCTCCAAGTTAGCAGCGCTGGCTTTCAAGCTTGGGTTTGATACTCAAGAGATCCGCTCGTTGAAGACCCTACATCCTCAAAACACGGAGGAAAATTACATGGACATCGTTCAACCTCCGCGATACTATGAAAACGGAACTGGGGATGAGAAAGCTCTTGCAGAACATTTTGGAGGGAGTGTGTCTAACAGACGGCAAACGCCGACACGCAAGGACGATTGTCATTTTGTTACTAACGAAACTATGACGAAGGTAGACTCCCGTCCATGGTTGAATCGCAAGGTCTATAACACAGACGTGCGATTCCTCTTCATCGACCATGTAAATGAAGGCCCGCGGAAGAAAGGAGAGTCAATCACCAACTCTTTCGTCCTTCGATCTATATTTATGGCGTTCTGCTACAGATCGGAGCAGTACCATAGTGTCTCATTGAAGATTTCTACGAACGGTGACGATTCGCTATCGCCGAAAAGTAAACATCTCGAGGTTCACAGCAGCACAAGGCATATGAAGCGAAAGATCAGTAGCTTAACGCCAACAGAAGAACCAGACAACTCTCCGAGTCCAACTCAAAACACAGCGCGAAAATTCGGCTTCAAAATACTTATGGACAGTGGTGAAAGACAAGAGAAGATTATATTTGTTGATACAAGCAGTGGAAACGGACACAAGCGGGTTGAAGAATTTGTTCAGGATTTGATGATGGAATATGGGGTAACGCCTTTCTCCGTGAGGAAATGCCCCCTTCTTTCTGTGGAATGCTATGAAGAAATCGTCCTGCGAAATCAGGAGTCTATCCTTTTGGTAGATAATGGTCACATCGACTCCAGAACCATATTGTAGAATGCATTTTCGCCGAGGAACTAAGGCTGCTTGAATCTTTTCACTTTACGACTTTGAGCATTGTCGATCAGTCAAAGTTGGGAATATAACTGGAAATTGAGTAGCCTGAATACTCGAAGAAGCGAAACTCAGTCGCTGCGTAGTATCGAGATTTTACCAGCGGCTATGTTGACCTGCTTGGTGATTTCCGTTACTACGTGGCACACAATATACCGCAGGGAAGTCAGGACAATCAGCGGCACAGCAACGCAAAAGCCTTAAAAATGACGAATCGGTTGTTATTATTCCCTGTTCTGAACGATTTTATTAAATTTGCTTGCCACGACTATGGTCCATTGGTCCCGGCGGCGGCTGCTCGCAAGGCGGTCGTCTCCTTTCTCACTAATAAGATCCAGAACGGGATCAAGGACGGGTTCCAGTCCTAGCTCAAATCCTGGACCCTGTTCTTGATCCCGTTCTGGATCCCGTTCTGGATCCTCAAGTCCTGGATCCCGTTCTTGATCCTGTTCTGGATCCTTAAGTCCTGGACCCTGTTCTTGATCCTGTCCTTGATCCTGTTCTGGATCCTGTTCTTGAGGATCCAAACCGGGTTCCACAACAGGGTCCAGGACTTGAGGATCCAGAACAGGATCAAGAACGGGATCCAGGACTTGAGGATCCAGAACGGGATCCAGAACGGGATCCAAAACAGGAGCCAGAACAGGATCCAAAACAGGAGCCAGAACAGGATCCAGAACAGGATCAAGAACAGGATCCAGGACTTAAGGATCCAGAACAGGATCAAGAACAGGGTCCAGGACTTGAGGATCCAGAACGGGATCCAGAACGGGATCCAAAACAGGAGCCAGAACAGGATCCAGAACAGGATCAAGAACAGGATCCAGGACTTAAGGATCCAGAACAGGATCAAGAACAGGGTCCAGGACTTGAGGATCCAGAACGGGATCCAGAACGGGATCCAAAACAGGAGCCAGAACAGGATCCAGAACAGGATCAAGAACAGGATCCAGGACTTAAGGATCCAGAACAGGATCAAGAACAGGGTCCAGGACTTGAGGATCCAGAACGGGATCCAGAACGGGATCCAAAACAGGAGCCAGAACAGGATCCAGAACAGGATCCAGGACTTGAGGATCCAGACGTCGTGAGGGAAACAGTGAAGTTTGCCATGGCAACGGGACGACTCGATAGGCAGATCAACCAAACATAGGACAGCAACAGCACAATCACAGCACCAACACTGACCACCGACTAGCCCCATACGCACCCTCTTGCCATCGAAAGCAGGACTCGCTTCAGCCGCCGAAGATAGGGACCTGAACACTTGGAGGAATTGGCTCCAAGATTACCTGCTACCAACCTCACGAGAAACCGCAATCATCGGAAAAAGGAATCAAAGATGACACAGACGGAAGTGTATCTTACATATGGGCTTATTTTGAGACCAGGGTAGAAACTCAACAAGGGGAGCAGGTAAGATAGACGTAAGAGCCCTTTATGGCTTAGCCAGGGCGTAATCAACTCTGCGTGGATGTGTACTACAGAGCCCATTCAACACTTCCAGCTATTCTGGCTCAGATTACCAGAGAAGCTAATCGGCCCTACAGAATTACAGGTTACTCTCAGCCATAAACGCCGTTTGCGGTCAACAACAACAGTATAAGTATGTCGAAAGCATTATATCTAGTCCACCTTAACTCTATTTTCCATCCTGTTTTATCGAAACGTCAAAATGAACGTCATAAGTGAGCAACCTACCAATGCCGCGCCATGGACCGCACTCTTTCGCAGCAACGAGCTCGCCGACAAGCTACTGTCTAGAGGGATTTGCCTGTATTTGTTTGGATGGGGCTCTTACTACGTTATGGGGTTTACTGGAAATGAGAAAAATGCCCCCTATGATTGGGAAAAAGACAAAGACGACGTCTTCGGGTCACTTCAGCCATACAGCTTCTCTCTTGATGTTATGGAGGTCTATCTCGAAAAGACCAAAATAACTGTCAAGATAAATACCCTATTTGAGGGCATCACTGTCTTCGATATTCCCGATACTCATCAATTTTCTCGATATCGGGACCACGGGACGGAGAATGGGTTGGTCTATCACTACAAGCCCAAAGTTAAGGATACCGATAAACCTTGCAAAGTGCAGGTGTCACTGGTCTCCTCAGATATTTTGTACGCAGAAGTCGATGAGAAAAGAGACGAGAAGATATTCATCGTCCTGGCACCACTCGTACATATACGAGATCTGCGACGGAAACTTAAAGCGCCTCTCAACCCTAAAAGCGGCAACCCCGAGCACCATCACAGCCAGCACGATGCAGGAATGTATCATGGCGGCCTTCTAAAATAGTTTGAAGCGGCTGGGCAGGTTTTTATTATGTTTTCGAAAACCTCCTTATTTGTACCAATTCAAGCACAACGTGCATCTCATTCCGCAGGTTTATTTGTGACTCATGGTGAATTGCTGCTGTCGTGAGTTTTGTGAGCTTTTATCAATGTCAAATTGAAGAGTTGAGTGGTTTGATGTATCTCTTCCCTTTTTTTTACGAAAACATGCTGCGCATTTATAAATTTCAGGTCTCGACATAGAGCTTTGGTGTCTTGTCCGTTTGTGCCCATCTCTTCCCATCAACTGAGACATGACTCCAATCATCAAACTCCTCTGTCAGTTCTCATACAATCCCAAGAGTCATGTTCTCGCCGGCGTCGCGCGGCTGTTATGCCTGGACAGCCCGCAGAAACCAACTGGCGATGTATCGACAGATGCCTAGAAGAGTGGTGTATCCGACGGTGCCCCACGGACGCTGTTTCACACGTCCCTTTCACTTGAAGTCATATATCTGCATCAGGGCTCTCTCTCTACATGTTTCGGAATCTGAACAAGATTGTCAAGTCATCTTGGTATCTACATGGAAAGATCCAAACACCATTTCTTTTCCACAGCGTGCGCTCGGAAATGCCGGGGAACCAGAGCACCTTTCAGATTTGTCTGTATCAACTTTCAGTTCCCTTGCGTCCGTGAGGTACTGAGCTACCGCTCGTCGCAGAACATTTGTCGAGATTAGTAATTCCATTGCTTATAGGCCGCTGTTGTTCCTTGTTGCTTGTTGTCGATAGGGTGATTTCTCCCTATAGGAAACTTGCCAACGTGTCAAGTGAGTTGTATGGGTCATTGCTGTTGCCACTGAGGCTTGGCCGCTTCATTCGTCTCTCTCTTCGGGTTTGGAAAGATTTTTAACCCTCAACTGCATTGATATTCTCGTCATCCCATTAAACAGACTGCGGGGATGGTCAGTGGAATGCATCGCTCCAGAGGACCTGACTGGTGATGATCACAATGAGAACATTCCAAACATTTGGGACTTCATCCCAACCGTCCTTGGCTCTGTCCCAGACTTTTGAGGTGAAGCGCGAAAACGGCCGGCATGGGCCCTGTACTGTGTTTTCAGTGTGGGGTGCAGTAACTACCCGACGAGCTGGCCTCGAGGGCGCCGAATGAGCGGGTGGTCTCTCTCGTTTCCGCCCCTTCCACTACGACCTTGACTCTCTCTTCCCAGGGTGACAGAGTAAGCGGGTCGATGGTTTCGAGCTGTTCCATCGCTATCTCCTTCAGTGCCTCTGCTACTTGAAGGAGCGGTGAGTAGTATTTCTTGAACCGTCGTATGCGGGCTGTAATTCTGCGGACAGGATTGGTATCTGGCAGTGTGTGAATGTCCGACCACATCTTGATCGCTTCCTCCAAAAGCGCTCCTTCGCAGTACGTATGTGCGCCTCCGCCTCCGCCACGCTCGTTGCCACTGTAAGGAACGTGCCGACAATCGCCTTTCCGCTATCCTTTGTACTCTGTTGATGGGTCCTATAAGCTTGTCCTTGTACGCATGCATCCATACGTTGGAAACGTAGTCCACCACTGGCGCAACCGTGGCTGTGAAGAGTTGCCGCGCCGTCGCCGGTGATAGGCCCCTAAGTCGTTGCAGCTTAAGTGCCGCTTTCAACCTGTCGGAACATTAGCTGTCCGGCCGCCGGCCGGATGACTCGTGTGCCCGGAAGGCTACATATCGGCCTCTAACGGCCGTGACAATGACCTCCCTTTGTATTCCACTTACTAAGCAATATCATAAGTAGACCAATATAACGAGTCTTCGTTGCTTCACCCCACCGTATATACGGATACCTGGTATAGTTACCAACACTGATCAGTGGTTGGTTTAACCACTGCAGATCAGCAAGGGATATCAGAAGAGACGACGAAGACGGTACTATTAGGCCTTCCCCGTAAGGACAGCGCATATCGTCTAAATCGTGCTAATGAGTCTATCGCGAACCTATTTAACCTGTTTCGGCCAGGTTGCCTAAAGGACCTCGCGATACCCTCAAATCTTCGGAAGAAGTAAACGCAGCTATCTAATAGCTGGTGAGTTACCTAGCCAAAAGAGCGTCCATCACGTAACCCTCGATAACCGCACACTTCCGCCCGGTTAACCCAACAACAACCTCGCCTTTCCCTCAATTTTTCTCTTTACTTTTCGACCACTTCTTCGCACAACACCCTCCCTTTTATACTCTTTTCCCTACAAAACAACAACCGCGATTATCCCACTTTTGCCATCAATAAAACTCTCTTCGCAACGTCGAGAAACCTCGTATTCATCACCTTCTCTCCTACAAATTGGTTTTCATCCTTCTCATCGAACTACCCCTCTTTTGTGATACTTTCTTGCGAGTCAAGGTTATTGACAGCTTTGAGTCAAGCCAAATAAGTTTTCTGTCGAGTTGAACACTATTTTTCACAACACCTGCCTTCCGCGAGTCAAGAACCCGTCTATCAAACAACAACAAACCTCAGCCTGGGAGAAACGCCTGTGATCGAGGTGTAGCTAGACTGGAACACTGTTGCAATGACTACGATGAACAACAACGGGAGTCAAGAGCCCGAAGGCAACCCGGATACAAGCATGGCAAGCGCAACCAACACAACAACTACAACCCAAGGGATACCAATACCTCAGAAATTCCTCCCCCACGTCAATCCAGCCCTATGGGATAATGCTGCCAATATCGATATCGCTAGCAGTAGCGAGATTTCACAGAAAGACCTCTCTACCTTCATCCTCTGGCACCTTGCCATATACCAACAAGAAGATCTATTAGGCAGGGACCTCTGGAGTGCTGCCCAGAGAGACTTTGAGGGATGGTCCGAGGGGCACCTCAAAGAAGTACAACCCATCGTTGTTAGGCTCCTCCGGGACTTCTTATTATATCGTGGTGTTTAACTCTCCCCCCCCCACATCCGAAACACCCCCGCATCCGAAACACCCCATTTCTCCTCCTTCACCACCATCACCACCTTTTTTAAACTATCATAACAATTACCATATATAACCAAACAACGCCGTTTTTTTCAAAATACCTTCTTCAACCCATCATGAAGCAATACTCCGAAGATGAGCTCCAACGGGCCCTTCTAGAGGTAGCAGCTGGGAAGGGTATCCGGGAAACAGCTCGCGCATGGGGTATACCAGTTGCATCACTTCATCACCGATTCCATGGGCGGCAAAGCAAAAATACTGCCTATACCCATATGCAGCGATTATCCCAAGCCCAGGAGGATTATCTGGCTGGATGGGTTCAAATCCAGGATGCCCTAGGCGCTGGCCCTACCCATCAACAACTAAAGGGCCTGGCAGAGCGTATGCTGGGCGATACCCATGATGCCCATCAACCTCTGGGCAAGAAATGGGTATGCCGATTCCTGCGGCGAAACCCATCAATTAGGACCCAGCGATCCAGAGCAATCGATGCCCGGCGATGGAAGGCCCATTCTTCCGAGGTTATCCAGGGTTTTTTCCATCGTCTGACTAATATCCCTGCCATCCAGGGAATCCATCCATCCAACCGATGGAATATGGATGAAACTGGCATTATGGAAGGCAGGGGATCTAATGGGCTAGTGCTGGGCTCTGCAGCATCTCAGCATATCCAGAAAAAGCAGCCAGGATCCCGGGCATGGGTATCTATTATCGAGTGTGTGGCTGCCGATGGGAGGTCCCTATGCCCACTGGTTATATATAAGGGCAAGTCAGTCCAGGCCCAGTGGTTCCCATTCAACCTATCTGGATATAAAGGATGGCACTTCAAATATACGGATAATGGCTGGACGACTGAAAAAACTGCCCTTGAATGGTTGAAGAAGGTGTTTATCCCAGGCACTATGCCTAGTGAACCAGAGGCAGCCAGACTGCTGATTTTGGATGGGCATTACAGCCATATATCTACAGACTTCATGTGGGAATGCTTCCAGAACAAGATATATCTACTATATCTACCGCCACACTCCTCTGCTGTCCTCCAGCCACTGGATATATCAGTCTTCAGCCCATTGAAGCATGCCTATCGTAGGGAGGTTGGATATCTAGATGACTGGGTTAATGATTCAACTGTTGCTGGCAAGAGGGCATTTCTGGCCTGTTATATAAGGGCCAGAGATGCAGCCATAACAGCCCAGAACGTTAGAAGTGGCTGGAGGTCAGCTGGACTATGGCCAATATGCATACAGCGGCCTCTATCTAACCCTATGGTAACTAAGGACCAGCAGGCCAGCCAGACCAGCCAGCAGACTAACCAGCCTAGCAGCCAACAGTGGGATGAAGTCCTATCTATCGTCCCATGGTCAACCCCTCGTCGGTCTACCGAGCTACGGCATCAACTACGCCAGTTAACCCAGATAGGCAAGGATAGGTTAGATACCTATACTATTCGTCACCTATCTAGAAAGGTGCAAAAGGGGTATGATGACCAGGCATCTAGAGTGGCACTTCTAGAGCACCAGGTCCGCCAGCTAGAGGGCAAGTTAGAGGACCTACGGCAACGCAAGAGGAAAAAGGTCCCCCTATCGCCTAACAGCACCTTTGCCACTATATGGGATATCCGGCGGGCGCAAAGTCCGGATATCGGCAATATGGATAGTCTGGATGAATCCAGTGCATCCGAATTACCCAGTGAGGCCGGAAGTTGCATATGGGTGGGTGGTGGTGGTGGTGAAATAAGTGGTGATAGTGGTGGTGATAGTGGTGGTGATAGTGGTGGTGATAGTGGTGGTGATAGTGTTTCGGATGTGGGGGTGTCTCGCAAGTAGGGGGGTTGAGTTAGGCCGTAGCCTCTTTCGCGATCTGCTTCCTGGGGCCCTCAAAGCTGGAGACGACATTATCAACAGATTGCGCGATGGTTAAGAAGACGTCCTTGCGGGCCTCATAGTGCCTGGCCTCCTCGTCCAGGGCGGACAAGACAGACCCAGTGGCGGTCCTACCAGTGGCTGGAGTTAAGGTCGGAGGCCCCTTTGCCGTTGGGGGAGAGGGATTGAAGGTGTTAGGCTGGCTTCCCGCGAGACTGGGCCGGAGTGGCTGAGTCTCGGTATTGCGGCGGCGTTTAGCCCTTGATGGAGAGGTTGGCTCTGGAGGTGACCCAGGGCCCCGATCGGGGCCGGCCGGTGTGGCCGGCAGCGGTCCGATGCCCGCCGGAGGCTGTGAGGCCATCGCGGAAGGGCTCCGGAGCAGAGAGGTGAAGAGTTTTAGGCTGTTAAGGATTCTAGTGGTTCATCACCTGATTCACTAACAGCGGATGCCAAGAAAAATTAGGCGAGAGGGAAGTTGATTTACCGTTACTAAGAGCACAAAGATGTCTCTCAAACCCTAGAGCTTTCCGAAATATGGAACACTTTCCAAGAGGGTTCCAGGAGTAATAGTATGTAGAGATACAGAACTATTGGCGGACTACATCTCTAGTACTAGGCCAAGATAATATCATTTAAACAGAACCTACACTCCAAGCATAGTCATCCTCATCTGACCTCAGATCATCCGGCAGATAGTCCTCGATCTCAGACTCCGCCCGGCCCAAGTCCCGCATAAGCGCGTAGTACTCTTTTTTAGCTTGAGATCTTGCTGCCTTCGCTCGCTCCTGATCCCTCATCTTTCGTCTTCTAGCTATAGGCTCCCAGCACAGAACGCAGAGAAGCTGGCCCCCAACTTCGCTATCCTCAGCAACCTGGGCGAACCTTTCACACCAGCACTTAATGAAGCGCTTACCACCAACGGTAACAATACTTCCCCTAGTACTCGAGGCCCGGCACATCATGATAATTAGGTCGCACAGACTTCGCTGCACTCCTTCGATCAGCATCTTTCATGTGGGGCGGTGGGCTTGGTGTGATGGTGTTGCTGATTTGCTTCTCCGTCAAAGGTGTGGTAGACTGGAAGTCAGTACCATCTGACGAGATCGATGCTTTCCTCGACCCAGGGAGATCATTCGCGGATGCGAGAGTCGTATGCAAGTCGCAGTTGTCCTGTATATTTCGAAGTAAGTCTGGGATTTTGCCTCTGTGCTGGGATATCTTGCCCAGTGCAAGGACGACCATGACGAGTGCGTGTTCGATTGTCCGAGGCGGTCCGCGTCGCTGCTGAACAGGTTCTTTCGGACGTTCAACAGAGATAGATCGCTGTCGTTTGCGTCGCACAACGGGAGCGACCGGCACAGACACGAATCCAGCAACCTCAGGTTTGTGTCGTACGTCTTCCACAGACACGTGTTCCAGGAAGCGTTTGACCATTAGATCCAAATTACCTAGTGTCAGAATCGGGTGCATGCTCAAAATATGCTCTTTGAAGCTTTTGACGTACGCCTGCACACTTGACTCGCTGAAGTCCGGAAAGCTTCTGGCGTTCCTGTTCGTCCGTGGTTCGTTTTGAGGGGAATTGCCATAGGCCTCTCCTGGCGAACATCTCAACGGGCCATCACTGTTGGCTACGTCCGGGTGTACGTAAAAGGAAGCTTTGCCTTCACCGCAACCGAACAGCTGGAGCAATCCTCGATTCTGTTCCTGGGATATGGGGAAGTCCTTGGGGTACTTAATTCCGAGTCGGGTCAGCGAGACCTGCGTCAGTGCTTTGACCGCTGGCCATTCCAACAAGAGGCCTGCTGGAGTGGTGTGATTTGAAGGGATCGACGGTTTTCCAGGCACCAGGGCTGGTCCCGGCGGTTGTTCCGTGTCCTTGGACTGCACGGTACCGCTGGGCGCTGAGCAACCTCCGGTTGCAGCTGAGCCTCGGTCAAAGCCTACCTCAGAAAACGAACGAGCGTGGTCGGCCGGAGAGCATGACGGCGATGCCGACGGTGAGGGCGACAACGGTTGCGGAGTTTCCTCATTCCATGTCTCCCATGCTGTTTCTACGTCCTGAAAGCACCTTTTCATGGATGCCCTCAAGTCTTCAAGTGCCTTCTTAACCTCTGGCATAGCTCTGGAGCCAGAATTAGTATGACGGACGATACGGACCGGTGCAGACCTACTTACGGCTTTGGTGCCCTTTCTTGGTATTTACAATCAACACATCTTTCCATACAGTTCTTACAGGGCTTCAACTCGTCGCATTTTGCTTTGAGTTGCCGACAACTGTCACAAGCCTGAGACGCGAATCAGTACAAGTCAAGTCGGAAAATACCGTCGCATGGTTGGTTACGTACTTGAGATACGCGTACTTGCTTCTTGCGAGTGGGCGCCATGAAGCCAGTCGCCACCACCGGTACTTCGGAGCCGTCAGTGTAAACATGTTCTGGAGGCAGCTGGCACCCAGTGCCGTTCTTTGACGGAACGTAAGCGTACCTGTATTGTCCTGAAACGAACATCGACATGACCGGAGGCTCTTTCGCTAATGTCTGGTTACGGCAGCAGTGCTGTGGCTGCTCGGTCCTCGGACAGACAAGGCGCGGCGTTTGTGAACAGGGTGGACTCCGACAGCTTCAGAAAATGGTTGACGATAGCTATCATAAATGTGAGTAACCGTCGTCGCCGTTGCGAAAGGTTGGTGATTTGGTGAAGTGGTGAGGCGTGAAGGTAGGGAGAATATTGTCGGGAATAGGACGAAGGGGCACAGGTCGCGTAGGCTAGGGAGGTAATTATTGATGCAATAAGCACTGTAGAGAGGGTTCCCAGAGGGTCTGTGTGGACCCTGTACGCAAGGGATTCCCCACGGTACCGGCCGTAATAGAGCTCTGAGGGCATTCATTGGCCGTCGACTGGCCAGCAATTCGGGAAGCCCCCTTCGACGTTCCACAATTATCCGAGTTGTGACGAATGACAAACTTACTACCCTCTGCCAATGGGAGAAAGTGCTCCGAAACGATTAGGGACAATGTCAAAGAATATAGTTAAATCCAACACAAAGAACAGGGACTAGGGGAAGGAGGTTGACCCTTCCTTTGAGTTGTACGGTATTCAGTCGTTCGTCGGTTGTGTGGCTGGAACCTCGATGGGTTGCCAAGGAGATCAAGCTGGCATGGCCGGATCTCCTAGTTGTTGGGCATGGCTGCGGGCTTAATAGCGGCCGCATCCGGGTGGGAATCAATCGATCAATCAGCGGGGGTGAAGATTCATACGTACTGATCATGAGACGGCGCTCAAGAACCAACAGAACGCGAGGCTTGTCGCCCAATGACTTTCTTAGGCGCCGTATTTTCACCACCTTAGAAGCCGCTCGGTGATTGGAGCAATTGACACTATCGGCATGCGCCCACACGTACCACACGAGCTGGTCAGCCCTGTGTTGGAGACGAAGTATGACATAGCGCAGTATGCAAGATTATCAGCCCAATTGCAGACTGCACTGACGACAGTGTGGTGCTACTACGAAAAAGAAACGTGTGATCTAGTAGCGAGAGTTAACGGGAGCTCATGTCCCAGTCGATCGGTGGTTCCGGGCGTTGGCGAACCCCAATGCACTTCCTTAGGATGCAAGCATGCACTAATTAACTAAGCCCCCGCCAGCGATGAACCCAGATTTGCCGGTATATTTGCCGATGGAACAAGTCCATGGTGTAGTTATCTGTAGGTGCCTGCGATGATGACTGGGAAATGACGACGGACGCTTTGGCATCTAACAGTCATTATGTCGCACCAATGTCACCGCTAAACCGCCAAATTGGCTATTCTAAATGCCTTCAAGGATGTGAACAGGGGCACTCATTCACTACGTACGTAGGTAAAGCGCACTTTAGAGCCTTTCTGTCACAAATGTTTCTTTGTGTATGCGACCACAGGACCTGGGCGAGAGCCTTCAATGATCTTCTCCCGTCACAAACCTATTCCTGTGTAGCGTGAAAAATGAAAATGTTGCACGGGTCTGATATTACGCCGGTAATCCTATGAATAAAGGCAATAATGGAACCATGTAGGTACGATCTAGACATAGTTACGCGGAGGAGTATCCCATCGAGTGCGGAAAAACGTCAAAAACACCTACTGCGGGGTAGAGCCAATACGGACAGACGAAGTCTACGAAGTCATTTTATCTATCCAATAACCTGCTAGGAACTTTGGCACCTACGATTCTGATGCGATCCCCATTCCACGGGTCCACAGTAACAGCACGGCATTGCATCCTCAGCTTCAACTCTCGAGGTACTATGTATCAATTGTGCAGTGCAGAAATGTCGGTGATGTGGGTAGTGTTACGCCGAGCGCGTGGGTCCGTGCATCTGTCGATTAGCTAGTTGGGGGGTTTCAGGCAGGTAACCCCTCGCAACGTGCGTACGTAATGCGACTCCACACTAACTAGGCCGCACTTTAAAACATGTTGATGTGATGAAGGTGTCCATCTGAATGGATGCGTACCACGACTTGAAGCCTACGCATCATGGATGGATCAATGGGTATAGAAGAACTGACAAGGCGGCTGCGAGAGGCGGAGCAACGCGCCGAGGAAGCAGAGAGAGAACGGCAGGAAGAGCGAGAACGCGCCGAGAGGGAACAGCAACGCGCCGAGGAAGCAGAGAGAGAACGACAGGAGGAGCGACAACGCGCCGAGAGGGAACAGCAACGCGCCGAGGAAGCAGAGAGAGAACGACAGGAGGAGCGACAACGCGCCGAGAGGGAACAGCAACGCGCCGAGAGGGAACAGCAACGCGCTGAAGCGTCAGAGCAACAAACCCAGCCCACCACACTCGACGAATACATTGCTGCCTGCCATTCTTGTGTATTCTCCAGCTTTGACATTGAACGGAACCCGAAATTGACATCGAAGGGCCCCATCACCAATCCGCGAAACAAATGGTGTCCCACAAATCTCCGACCATGGCCTGACTTTATTCAGCAACAGAGAATCACATTCGGCACGCTCTACGACACCTTCCCTACCGACAGTCGCCTTTTCGAGAACCGAGCCTTCCTCGTCGGCTTAGGAAACCGGATCTCGAAGCGCAGGATAGCAGACGAGAAGACGCTCGAGTACTTCCTGCACAACAGCGTCGAGGATCCCGTCAGGGCGATCATAGACCAGCTCAAAGAGGTGGAAGAGGTCAGAAGCGCATTTCATCTGGGAAACGGCATCGTTTTCGAGAACCATCCGCATGCCATCAGCGACCTTGCTGAGGAGGTCGTCGACCGCGACACCCCATCAACACCACCGTCCACGCCAGACCACGGCCTCGATCTCAACCAGCTACGACCCGATCAGATCTGCGTCTACCGATCCAACAATGCGGGCTCGGCGAGACGCACAATGGTTTACATTTCCGAGTATAAGACGCCTCACAAGTTGACCGCGCCGCACCTTCGTCTCGGACTGCGGCCGATGGATATCTACAAGGACGTGGTCAACCGGAAGACTATCCCGACGTCGGTGGACCCAGAGGCACGTTTCCAGTATCACGCGGAGAGGCTGACTGCAGCCGCCATCACGCAGACCTACCACTACATGATCGAGGGGGGGCTCGAGTACGGTCTATTGACGACGGGCGAGGCGATCGTGTTTCTCAAGGTCGACTGGCGGGAGCCTGAGACGCTTTTCTATCACCTAGCAGAGCCTGGTGCCGAAGTGTTGGCCCATCCAAATCATCTTCACTTGTGCACGGCAGTGGGGCAGTATCTGGCCTTTAGTCTCATGGCGCTGGGTCTGCCGGGTGAACGGCGGTTGCGTGGGCAAGACGAGCGCCGCCAAGCTACGGAAAAATTGAAGACGTGGATGGAAGATTTCGAGACGACGCTACGATCGATTCCGGAGGACGAACGACAGGCGCCGGATAGTTCACCCGGCTACCAGCCTGAAGCGTACGAGGGTGTCGACCGATCTCCGTGCCTTCTCCGAGGAAAGAGACGGCGACGTGTGGGAGATGAGCCCGTGAGGGAACATGACCAAAGGGAGCCAGGAGAATCATCTGACGACGAGGCAGCACGGGACCTGCCAGACACGCCGAGCCCGACAGAACGGCGGGTACGTCAAGAAGGCCGGGGAGGTCAGGGAACTCGACGCAGTAAGCGGATTCTAGCGCGGCGGCCGCGGGGCGGGGGCGGAGGAGGGGGAGGAAGCAACGAGCAAGACAGGCCCTACTGCACCCAAAAGTGCCTGTTAGGGCTCGTCAACGGCCGGGTTCTCGACGCAAGATGCCCGAACATGGCACTTCACAACAGGCAGCCCGAGAATCACCGCAGTCACTGCCGTGGCCCAAGCCGCAGCTGTGTCCGTCATCCAATCGATCACGCTCAATTCCTTGAGCTTCTCTGGGAACAGCTAGAACGGACACTAGACGACGGGATCACGCCGTTGGGGCAGGGTGGTGCGCGCGGCGTACTGTTCAAGGTGAGCCTGCTTGCGTATGGCTATACCTTCGTTAGCAAGGGCACGGTTCGGGCATTTGCCAAAGACCTTGAGCACGAGGCGGCGGTTTACAAACGTCTGCAGCCGGTCCAAGGTACTCACGTGCCCGTGTTCCTCGGGACCATCGACCTCCGATTGATGGACAGGATTTATTACTATGACCACCGAGTGTATGTGGTACACATGACATTTCTGTCGTGGGGAGGATATGACCTTGATTCGACAGGAATTGTGGGTGGCGGGGGTGAACAGCTCGAAGGGAAGGCGATGCGGTCGTTGCGCGCAATACATCAACAGGGCGTAGTCCACAAGGATGTACGGACGGCAAACATGCTGTTCAATGCGGAGATTAACGGGGTTATGATGATCGACTTTGAAAGAGCGCTGCTGCTGGAGCCACCCCGTCGTCCGTTGGCTCAGCTGGTGCCGAACAAGCGAGGATGGAAGCCAGAGGCGAAAGATTCCAGCAAGTCGGCACAGAAATCAAGCGATCGAGGTCCGGTCAGCGGGGCATTTTCCGAGGACATTGGGATGATGAAGATGGTATTCGGAGAACTATGTCACAGCCTGCGCACTAATTGCATATAATGTAAGCTTCTTTGATTAAGGGGCGATGGAGATCCGCAAGAATCGCAAGAATGTTCTAAATAATCATTTTGCCTGTCCCGCCCTCGTTCAACCTAGGCTATGGCCTCTTACAGTCCAGGTTAGCAATGGCTTCACCCGAGAAGTTATTTCAAGTAAGAGACGCGCACCTTGTCGCTGTTCTATAAAGCCGAGACACGTCCGTCCGTGTGGTGATGTTGCTTCAAGCCCCTCTCTCTTCTACTACAAGCGACTTTTCCCCTATCATTTACTGCATCCACGAGAAACTCCGGAGTCACCGCCCCTTCCAATACCCTTCAGCAAGATTAACTATGTCGAAGACGGATGCACACAACGACAATGATCCAGCGTCGGAAAACTGCGGAGAAATCATATCTACCGACCATGATGGGGACCTATACCTACATGTCGGCGCGGATGTCGGGCCATTCACAAGAACGTATCTTGTCTGCTCCAAAGCGTTATCCCGCTCCTCGAGAGTCTTCAAGAAGATGTTGTACGGCTGCTTCGCCGAGTCGAGACCCTCCGGCGGCGAGTACGCTTGGACGGTTGACCTTCCTGAGGATCGACCTAGTCGCGTTGGGTCCACGTCGAACCGGTGTAAGACTAGTACTTTGGCTCAGCGCCCCCCGCAAGGCAATCAAGTCAAGTTTGAGCCTCAAACTTGACTTGATTGCCACATCGCGATGCCATACTTGCTTGATTGCCAATTACTTGCAAGTTGTTGCCAAGTGAAGCTATTCAGACCTATCCAGCAGTGAAATTGCACCCCTCTTCTGCCACTGCCTCATACATTGTAACATTTCCAGCCTTTCTACCTTCATCCCCAGCCTCTGCGAGGTCTGGGCAAGAGATGCAGCACTGAATGCCCTCTCACAGTCAGATGACTGTGAGGGTATCGCCAAGATCATCAACGCCAGCCTACTCAGGCGAGGATATTCCTCTTTATGGGCAAACCACCACTCAACAGGATTACAATTAGCCTGCCTTTGGAGGGCAAAGTACTTCTCCAGTTCATCCAGCTCCTCATCTCTGCACAGCGACGGGACCATTTTCGTCCACCCCTGGTGCCCCATCGGGGTTGTAAGGAGGCGGCCTTGGACGACCCTCGCCTGCGGCTCCTGGATGGCCAACACCGTTACATCCCGAACTGCCTCGTCGTTCATCAAGCTCTCGTGTACCTCGCCCCGTTTCATCATGTTGAGTTGCATCATTAGGAACCTTTTACTCATGTCGAGCGGGGAAGAGTCTCCTGCAGTTTCGGCTGAACGACTCGTGCGGCCCTCCGCACGGAACGCACTTCAGGACCGTCGCACTGCATTCGTGGTGACTGTGCCCCTCTGCAGCACATCTTGCACATATCTTGGGCTTGCTGCATTGGTAGGCCTTGTGGTCAGTGATCTCTTGGCAGTTGTAGCACTGCTTCGGCCGTTCTCTCCGCTCGAAAGGCCTGGTGTAGCCAGACTCTCCTCCCGCGTGAAAGAAGCCTTCGCTGAGCAGCCGACGTGCATCCGTCGCTTTGGCGAGATACACCACCATCGAGCCATACGCCTTCGCAACACTTCTGTCGCTAAGCCATGCTATCTTCGCAACCGAGGCGTCGTTCTACACGCCAAAAGCGTCCGTTGCTCCGGCGCGGACGTCTCCATCGTCGTTCAGCACAGCTGTGCGGTTGACACTATCCACTCTGATTGGGTAAACATCGTCTCGAAGAATATGGGCATCTCGCGCCAGATTCGCTTCCACCACTCGCTTCACCATCGCGTGTTCGTCGTCGTTTCTGCAAGCAATCCTAATTCGATGGGGGTTCCTAGGGTCCTTCGTCACTGCTCGGCACCGCCAAGACGCGTTGTCACCTTCTCCCGCACGGATCTGGCTCTCTACCATCGTTCGGATTGAGCCGACCGACACCTGCTCGGCGGCTTCGCTTCCAGCATGGGACGTATCGATTGTGCAGTACAGCGTTTCGGAGAGGTTGGACGGCGTCGTGTTAAAAGACGAAAGAGTTCGAAGGTTAGTCGGTTGGGATGATGGGGCTGATCGCGCAACGTCGGCGTACGACATGGGCGGGGATTGCGCGGCGTTTGTCGCGATCGTTTCGAGTTGCTCGCGGACCAGCTTTAGTTCTTCGTGGGATTGCTTTAGTTCTTCGTTCATCTGCTCCGTAGTGTCGTCCAGCTTCGAGTTCAGGTCGCGTATCATCTCTTCTTGCTTCTGTATCCTGCCCTCCTGTCTCTGCATTACCTCCAATTGCTGCTTCAGCGCCTCCTTCAGCCATTGGGACTCTTTGAGGGATTCGTCCAGCAATTCCAACGCCTTCTGGAGCATCGCCAGTCCGCCGCCGGCAACGCCACTCCCTTTCCATTGCGTGTTGTAACGCCTGCCTTTTCGTTCGTTGTTTCGCTTGGTGCTGCTCGCGTCACAGCTCGGGTAATTCTCTTCAGCTCCTGCGTAGTGTCTTCCGTTTGTCGAGTCGTGACACGGGTTTTGACGGTCGCCTTCGTTGCTCGGATCGGGTGTTTTGGCGTCGAAAAAGGGGGGTCCGGCTCCGCTACAATATCCGCCTCCGTTGGATCCGCCATGATGGGAGTCTAAGACACCAACTTTCGTAGATTGCCGACCTTCAACGTCTCTTCTCTATCGAACAGGAGACCGATGGGTCTAGAGAGAGTATGGATTGTTGCCGAGTGCAGTACAGTAGAAACCAAAATTCTAGAAGACATTACAGCATCAATCAAATTGGTAGTAATAGTCTCCCTCCTATCCCATCGGGTGCTGCTTGACGCCAATTTTTGCCAAGACCTCCAAGTACCCACTATTTACCCAATATTACCCCGCATTCAAAGGGGTACTTAACGATACGTCATGTACCCCTATGCTCTTTTACCTATTATCACCACTCTAATTACCATTTTGATTGATGCTAAAATGCCTTCTAGTGATTCTGATACCTCTATTACTTCTGATGATTCTATTACTTCTACACGTAGTTGTATAGTAGTTGAGATCCTTCCAGAAGACCTTACCGCTGCCTGTAATACAGACTGTACGCCCGAGCGCTGTGACGCAGCAACTGTTCGGCCCCACGAACCTCCGGCTACCGAGCATGGTCATCCGGGCTCCTTCCGACCCTTTGACGTGCCGGCCCGGGCCCAAGAGGTGCGGGGGCTGCCGGCAAGCCCGCTTGACCTGTTCATGCAATACGTTCCGCAGGGCCTCGTGGAGCAGTGGGCCCAGTGGACGAATGCGGCGCCGTTGTCGAAGGAGGGCCCGCGTGCTAGAACGTCTAGAGTATATAAATGGAGGAAGACTTCAGTAGATGAGATCTACCTCTTCTTAGGGATCCTATTATATATAGGGATCCATAGGGAATCTAGATTATCAACCTACTGGTCAACCCAGCAGCAAAAGGAGGATCCTATCCACCTATTCACGCGGTTTATATCCCGGGACCGTTTCCAACTACTACTCCAGCGACTGCGGATATTCGACACTGCTGAATTCCAGCCCGGCCAGCCCAGCCAGGGCCAGGGTCGGGGCCGGGGCCGGGCCCCAGATCAAATGCCGGATGTATACCGGAAGGTCAACCAGTGGTCAGCCCACATCCAAGAGACTGGGAATTCCCTCTATACAACTGGTTCAGATCTTACAGTTGATGAGGCTATGGTTCGATTTACAGGTCGATCTGTAGAGACAACAACGATTCCAACGAAACCTATCCCAACTAGTTATAAGATCTGGATCCTTGCCCAGTCTGGCTACTGTATACGGTGGCTGTGGCACGTACATGGAAAGGGCCCATACGCATTAGTCCCCCAGGCCCAGCCAGGCCAGCCCGCCCGGACAGTCCGGACAGCCCGGTCGGCTGGGCCGGCTGGGCCAGCTGAGCCAGCTGGTGGAAAGCTGGCTCTGTTGACACCAACGCAGCAGGTAGTAACTACCCTTATCTCCCTACTTCCAGCTGCAACCTACCACGTCTTTCTTGACAACCTCTTCGCCTCTACACGGCTCTTTCGTACCCTACGGAAGCAACAGGTTGGAGCTTCTGGTACCTGCCGGAAAGATAGTGGGATAGATGAGATCCTAGTTGTTGAGAAAGAGACAGAAGGACGGGGTATCCCCTGGGGCGAAATACACTGCATCCCTACTTTAGATGGGGAGGTGAGCAACCTAATGCCCTCCTACCTACTTGCTTGCCTACTTAACTAACTGATGAATAGGTCAACCAATTCGCCTGGAAGGATAATGCCCTAGCACTCTTCCTGTCAACTGTCTTCCGGAACGGCCAGGAAGTTATCCGCAGCCGCCGCCGCCCAGCTGGGGATTCTGCTGCCAAGAGGGCTGCCCGGCAAGTGTTTGGCCCAGACGTCCGCAAGGACCTTCCAGTCCCTAGGGCAATCGATGAATACAACCACAAGATGAATGGGGTTGATGTGAGTGACCAGATGAGGTCCTATTATCAATACAGCCATCCTATTCGGCGAGGGGGCTGGCAGTTAATTGCCTGGAATTTCCTGCTGGAAGTGGTAGTTGTGAATAGCTTCCTGCTACAGCTCTGGGGCAGTCCTAGGTGGCAGAAGGTGAAAACCCACTACCACTGGCGGCAGCTGCTTGCATCCCAGCTTATTCAACAGTTTGGACCATTAGCAAAAGGACGGCAGAGGTCACGGCCGAAACGGGCTATAGATAAAAGGAATACCTCAATCCCATGGGAACACCATACAAAGGGATCAAGGAAGGTTAATTCGCCTTGCTCTTATTGTAGTAATCTAAGGGCAGTAAGAGCCCGCCAGACCCTAGGCGAGATGTCTGGGAATAGCATCACGCAGCGACGTAAATATACGAGAAAGGGCTGCTTAGACTGCAACGTACCTTTATGTATCCAAGAGGATTGTTGGTACCTCTGGCATACCCAAAATCTATAGGCAACAGAGGTACTGTAACCCTATTGGTTAACTTAATAGATTCACAGCCCCTTATTGGCTCTACCCCACCCTTGGCAGAAATGGCGTCAAGCAGCACCCGATGGGATACACTAGCCCAATTTATGTGTCACGAAGTCCAGTTTCTCACCAGTGAACTCAATGGGCCTCTTCCCGTAGACCAATCTATTCCTGACATCACCAAACAAGAGAAGCAACTAGCATGGCGCGTAGATGAGACTGGTCGATATCTAGGGAGGAACGACTGTTGAAAAGGATTTGCCATGTGAAGAAAGTCATCATGGTGTTGGGAGTTTTGTACTGCTTCAGAGAAACTCCACAAGCGGGATCAACATCAATTGCAAACACGATTCGTCTGCCGGTAGGTTGCACCGTTGCACTCAAACCTTCACTACGCAACATTGACCTCCAACTTCACCGCCAGTTCTTCTTTCCCCATAATCCAGCGGCGATCTCCTCACCGGAAGCGGGTATGTGGCCTCCTTCGGTAATTTAGCTCTGAGGTGGTACTGTGTGATTCGACTTACCAGATCAGCCCTAGATTTGGGGAAATGGCGCTCATTTGAAGACGTGTACTCATAGTGCCTGTGCTTGTAGCGGACTTGGATGTACAGGTCGGCCCCGTACCGCCGTCTTATCTGCTCACAACGCCACATGATGTTTTTGATCGCTTTGTCGCAATTTTCGTTGGTTCTATCTCTTCTGTTCGGTGGATGCTGTTGAAGAGTCATGTTGACTTGTTACTTGTTGACTTGATAAAGCGTTGTGTCGAGTTTTGTGAACAAAAGTAGACTAGGTACATAGTATGCTGTGTTATGTATGAGGGTTGGCGTTTGACAACCGAATTTGATTTTAAGCTTTTTGCCGTTCTCTTTCCCCTACATTCGTTTTAAAGTAGGCATGCCGTACATATGTATGACGCATAAGATGGAAGTAGAGCCGCATCCGGATCTGGTTTCTGATTGTCTACTTCGAGAGGTTGTTCTTGCAGCTGTTTGTGGACAATTCTGGTGTTGGAAGTCACATGGGACATGCAAACTGCTGCTTGTTGCGTGATTCACGATACCCTTGTGTTTTTGAAAGCAGCAATCGGCTTGCTGTACAATTTCTGGCAAGAAGGGGTAGGGATGTGTCAATAACCTACGGTCAGGGGAAAGGTACTCTAGATGTATGTGTACTATGTACATCACGAGCCTGCTGAATGAGACGATGTGCATTTGAGGAGCCAGAAAGAAAGCCGTCTCATGGATGCGAGGTTGCCCAAAGCAGGCATTTTTCTTTTCAACACAGTCATCCCCGGCATTTTCATTGTCTAATACTGTCAAAGTCCACCTGTCGGCGAACATAGGTTTCTTGCGAAAACGTCTACGTCTTCTTTTACAGATTCGCCGCACAAACTGTCGGCCAAGTGCTCACTTTTGCATCACTTGTTACTAGAGTATATAATCACGTGAATTTGATAGGAAGGCGTCGTGATAGAAACCAAGAACGCTCTTATATGGTAGGCGAGTCTGGTCTCGGGATACCGTCCTCGGCAGACGACGTGATGGGGTCACTCATATTCCAATTAAAACAATGTGTGATTGTTTCGCCGTCGCTGCTGGTTGTCCTTAGGTGTAGCGCCCGCTTTGTGGAGGCTTTCCCATAAACGTGGGCCACTCTGGATGACGGTTTTGCGCCACTCTTCTTGGCTGTGACATCGGGTCGAACCGCTGCGGCTGCTGAGCAGGCGGCCATGATTTCAGTCGTCAAATGTTGAGACGCTATGCTGTTTGTGGAGCTCGTTTCCTGAAGACGAGGCCCTCGTGCTGACGACTTCTCCTGCTTGACGCTACCGCTTTCTTCGTCAGAGTCAGCGAGGAGGAAGGTAGCTACATGTTTCTGTGGAAGCCTCGGCTGAGGTGAACTCTCGTTCGCTGGGACGAGCCGCAAAGGGGAGAATACTGAGTGAAGCTTTGAGCTCATGATGCTTCTGGGCAGTTTGACCGTGACCCCATGATCATTGCGGCATGTTTGAGGGCCACTCAGTTCTGAGCACACATCACTTCCCCTACACCCAGATGCGCCAAGTGTGTGAACCTGCTTCACATGGTGTCACTGCCGAAAGAAGCCACTCCAAACACCTCTGGTTGTGAAGATTGATGATGCTCCAGCTGGCGAGTCGAGCCGGAAATGGGGATTTCAAGTACAGCGATAAGGTTTGTCTGCTCGCTAGTACTGTCGTCAAGCGCTATGACTCTGCTTATGGCGGAAGCGAGCGGACACCGCCACAACCGGAGGAATGGGGAGCGAAAAAGGCGACTCTCTCGCTTCATTGTGCTACTCGCCATGTGCACAATCGCAGTGAAAGTGGATTTTCGGAGCTCGACCTAGAGTGACGAAGGCTAGGGAATCGGAACAGGACCCAGCGGACAGGACACACGGCGACGTAAGGTGCTTGCTATATGGCCGGGGATAGTGACTCCATAATGATAATAAGAAGGCTCTCCAGAGGCAATTGCAGCGGCGTCGAAAGGCGATTTGTGGGTCACGGATTTCCAAGGTAAAAACTGGGATTTGGAGATGGATTTTGCAGACGGGGACGTAGCAGAGCAGTCAGAGTCGTTGTCGGATAGTGGAGAACGCCTTCCATGAAAGGTCAGAACCTGCTCCTGCAGGAGCTGGACATGAGTTGTGCAGATAGAACACATGGTGGAGCAAGAACGCTATTCGTTACACGGCTGGGAAGGCCGTCGACCAAAAGCCAGAAATGACTTCCGCGTCATTGTCGTAGGGGCGCTAAAACTGGGTCTCCAGGCCATGGCTTTCCACTATATTAATAGGAGCCTGAAATGGGTCTTCGCGGGGACCATACACGGCACAGCAAGGTGCTCGCTGTGTAGCTTGGATGACTCATCTTGGGATCTTGGGGGTCTAACAGGCTCTCAGCATGTTCGGACTTATCAATATAGCAACTGGAAGCCAGATATGGATGTTGCAGTCATCGTAAACAGTAGAGGAAGAAAGCTCTTTGTTGCGTACTGTAGCTGGGAAGACCAGCCGGAATCAGTTCCTGGCAAGAGTCAGATATGGAGCGTACAGCGGAGGTAGTGGGACAAGGAGGACCTTTCATCCTCCATCAAAGGCCAGAACTGTCACCTGCATCATCGTTGAGGCGACGTTGGAACTGGATCTCTAGGTCTCGACATCCCTTTCCACACAACTGGGCAAGAGCCTAGTCGCGTGGCTGGGGAGATCATCTCCCAAAGCTCCCAAAGCCGGAATCCAAAAGTGAGAAATGGCCTTCCAAAAGAACCAGATTTGGATCTTGCGAACCGGTTACATGACTCAACAAGCAAGATCCTTGTCGTGTGGCTGGGGATAATCTCGCTCTAAACTCAGCCGGAACTGGAAATGGATTTTGGGGACACCCTGAATAGCGCTCAACAAGAGCCAGATCCAACTTCTTGGACATGGGGAAATGGAGTGGTCAGTAAGGTCTTTGGTGTGTGGCTAGGAGGACGGGCCAAAACTGGCTTCCGGTAAGAGCTAGATACGAATGCTGAAGACAGGGGTTGTAGGCAAGTGAGCAAGATCCTGGCCGGGAGGGCCTTGCCCCAGTCGCCAGCGGCATTCAATGTCAACTTCAGGACCTCGACTCTCAAATACAGTGGATGAAGCCAGATACGGATCCTAAGAAAAGGGCACATGTCGGGACAAGCATGGTCCTTCTTACAGGCTTGGGATTTGCCACCCCAAAAGTCGAAACCGGCCCCTACCACAATACCGTAGAAGGAGTCTGGCATAGGTTTTGCGGACGGGCCATGTGCTGGTGCATGCAACCTTCCTATTGCTGGCAGGGGGTGCACACTCCCAAAAGCTAGAAGCGGCTCTTAGTAGCACGCCATTGCACTAGCGTCAAAAGCTGATTCGCGGACCGGCAGTGGATACTGCAGACAGGGTATGTAGTGGAAAGGATAGCAGGCAAGGTCCTTGGCGTATAGCAAGGAAGCCGAAGACCAGTCAGGCTCAGCTCCTGGCAAGAGCCAAAAACGGATCTTGCAGGCGGGAGGGAGAAAGCGTGGATGCACGCAAGACCCTTGTTGCGTGGCTGGGAAGACCTTACCCCGATATCCAAAAGTGGCTGGAGGCGCATAGTTCCAACAGCGGCGAATGCCAACTTCTGGATTTCGACTTTCCAATATAGTAGGTACATAGATGGAGCCAGACACGGACCACATCGGAAGGGTGTGTGTCGAGACAAGCAAAATCCTTGGTACAGGCTTGAGAATAGCCATCAAAAGCCAGAACCGGCTCCTGGCAACTGACACCTGGTTGCAGCTGTGGCGGGACGGCAGTGCCGAAATCCGAAACCGAGCCCCAAGTCACTACATGGCTGATCCGGGGGGGGGGCAGCAGCGCCAGAATTTGGGATTGCAGCTTGAAGAGCCGTATGTGAACGTTGCCTTGTAGAATGGTTCATGTTTCCCTCGAAGTACTGTATCAACCCGTTATGTAAGCACTCAAGTAAGCACTCTGACCCAGAGAAAGATGGCGCCAGCATCGGACAGAATGAAGACCCCTGGTTATCCTGGGGCAAGACTGCGCGGGCTAAATCTCCACTGCCCGGGCTGTGTATGACCGTGCCTCCAGCCTCGAAGCCGGTTTTGAGAAGGCCGACCATCGCTTGCACTGGGTTATCTTGAATATACCTAACCAGCGTAGCCTCTGTTTGTCCTGCTTGTGAAGATAAATAGCAATATTATTCTTTACTACTGTAACTAAGTGGTTTGCAGGATCAACCTGCCTCGTTGTCGATCTGTCGAGAGATGTTTCTTAGATCCAAGAGCAGAGCAGCCAGGTCGCCCATGTCTGACCTAAAAAGCAGTGTCAGATGGTATTTTTCTAATTTCTTCCGAAGACGTGCAGCTTCGCTGTTACATTTCAAGTTCGACCTCTCGGTTCACCGACGCACCGATCTCGCTGGTGTTTTGGTGGTAGGTGGTGTATGTATAGATATTTGTCCAACCCAACAAACCCTGCACTTCAAGTCCAAGGCCACTTGCACACCTGAAAAACGTTGTGCACAGCGCTCGCTACCGTTAGCAGTCACACAACGTTACGTCTCTGCACTGGCTCTACCTTTTGAAAAGATAGGTTCCCAGGCGGCACCACGTGGAGGTTGCAGAGTCCGATTTCGCCGCCCTCATCGTTGGAAAAACATCAACGGCATCGTTGGAAAAGCGTCAACGGGAAAGCAAAAACAACATCGCTAGGCGGCATCGTTGGAAAAGCATCAACGGCATCGTTGGAAAAACGTCAACGGGAAAGCAAAAACAACATCGCTAGGCGGCATCGTTGGAAAAGCATCAACGGCATCGTTGGAAAAGCATCAACGGGAAAGCAAAAACAACATCGCTAGGCGGCATCGTTGGAAAAGCATCAACGGGAAAGCAAAAACAACATCGCTAGGCGGCATCGTTGGAAAAACGTCAACGGGAAAGCAAAAACAACATCGCTAGGCGGCATCGTTGGAAAAGCATCAACGGCATCGCTACGGGCATCGTCGGAAAAGCGTCAACGGCATCTGAGCAGATGGAGGCCAGAGGCCCAGCCCAACAAGAAACTTCCTTAATCCAAGCCGGACAACATGACTCTATTTATACGTTTATCAAGCTCCTCTTTTTCCAGCCGCTTGCAAAAACATCAACAAGGAGAGGCTGATCGGTCCTTTGCAAAACCGACGTCACTAAGCCATTTTCAATCCTTGGGTAAACATTTGGCTCTAGATGGACCTGATCTAGACCAGGCGACGAGTTCGTGGGATGACCAGGGTGTCGGGGCTCGACTCGTTGGTTAGAAGTAGGAGACGAAATTGGCTCCTGCGGCCAGATCTGGCACTAACATCCTGCCGTTTAAGGTGGGCCATCCACATCCGCTTTTTTTTCGCCGACACACGTGCAGCTCTAACTGTTACTGCGACTGCGGGACTCTTGCGCCGTTTTCTGCTCTTCGATAACAGTATGAAGATGTTCTCGGGTAAGGGCGAGTTCTAACACTCGCAATCGAGATCGATTTCCGGCTCTCGATGTGGAACCCCCTTTCTTTTAAGCGCAGCCATTTGTGGCTGCTCTCGCTTAAATGATCTGTGAAGGTCAACTTGCACTGCATTCCCGCTGGAAACTAGAGCTGCCCCTTCGCACACACAGACACACACACAATTTATTACGCCCGGCAGCGAAGCCGAAAGGACTTTTAAAGCCGACTACATGTACATTGCTTAGCTTATGTGTCTGTCTCCTTGAAGCCCATACGTGATGTCTCCACTTCCTGCTTACTCCTCCACATCTGCCTTCTCACTGCGAATTCCCGTGGCTTCAGTTGTATTATTTGCATGCCATCTTGAAGTTACATACTTCTCCAAGCGTTCAACGTCCTATCTGCGGCGGCTTGAGCGGTGCGTGCTCTCTATGACACGGGTTGTTATGTAGTTGGGGTTATGTAGGGTTTGATGTGTTGGGAGGGGTTGACCTTCACTTCCGTCTCTCATCACCTCGCGTCCAGCCGGCCTGTTGCCAGCGCAAATCGAATCGCCGCTCGAACCGCTTGCATGTTTGGCGTCAATTTGTCGTCGTCCGATGGGCTTTTGCCTCCTAGGTAGAAAGATATGTTGCTTCTCTGTGTTTCTGTACATTCGAGCATCTCTCTACGGTGTGTCGTCCATTTTGTGCATCGGAAGAGAAAATGCTCAACCGTTTCAGCTGCCTGTCCGCATCCACAGATGTGCGAAGACGCTGCGTCGATCCGATGAAGATAATAGTTGAGTCTCGCCATTCCGGTTCTGAGTTGTGCAAGCGTGGTCGCTTCTTTCCAAGTAAGCTTGTCGTAAAGTTGGCGGGTATGCTTTCCTGGCAGCGGTTTGTCGACTCTTTTGGAGAATAGTCCGATCTTTTCCGGCAGCACTCTTCCTGGTGAGCACTTTGGTCGTGCTACGTTGAGCGTCGTTGACTTCGCCGTTGGAAAGCGTGCCTGCGGAGTGGCCCCCTCCTTGGTGGCTTCGTGCGCTTGAGCCTTTGCTTGCTTAAGCAGTTCGTCATCCTCGCTTGTGGCCGTCCATTGGACTGTTAGGGTGTTGCCGCCTCGACGCAGGCCTTCTACCGAGTCGTAGATGCACCGTATGAACTCTTGTCCGGACTGTTGGTGAGGTCGTCGAAGCGTAAGCACCGCCGCTTTGTTGTTTGTCACCACCGTAATCCTCTCGCTCGTGACGTCTAACAACGGCATCCACAGTGCGTATGCCATAGCTGCCAGTTGTCCGCTGTACGGTTTCTGCTCCGACCTCGGGCCTAACGTGAAGGAGAAAGTCTTGAGTTCGAGGTCGTCTCGCAGCCCCGACCGTTTCTCAACGACACCGCCGACACCTACCACTCCATTTCTTGCTGAGCTGCTGACCGCGACACGGACTGTGGTGGCTGTCCCGGCCCCCCTTGTCTCCTCCTCACCGACTTCAACTTTGAGTCTCTCTTCCCATGGCAACAGCGTAAGCAGGGTTGATGGTCTCGATTATTTCCATCGGCACATCCTTCAGAGCCTCCGCCACCTGGAAGAGAGGCGGAAGACATTACAGCATCAATCAAAATGGTAATAATAGTGGTGATAATAGGCAAAAGAGCATAGGGATAAGTGACGTATCGTTAAGTACCCCTTTGAATGCGGGGTAAGAAAGGGTAAAAGTGGGTGTTTTGTGGTCTTGGCGAAAGTGCTGTTCAGCCGCACCCGATGGGATACATCATGCGGCTGATTGTGCGAACATGCTATCCAACCAACATGAACGTATTCGATGCGTAGTGTCTTTCCAGGGCGCCTTCTACATGTTGACGCTGGCTTTCCAATTTTCTTCTTAAACGATTGCCCTGACGGTTGCTTTCTACCGTTTGCGCGCGGTCGAAGATAATCACGGTGCTCTAGTTGAAATGCTGCTTTCGTCACTATGACCTCGTCAGCGCTATTTCGCGTTGCTTAGACGTCACCTACCTGTCCTCGAACCTAGAAAGATAACATCACTGTCGTGTTTGTCGCTTGATGGCGACGCCGTCGTTGTCGTTGTTGATGTCCCAGCCATCGGCAGGCCGTCTGTGATGCATGGTGTTGTGCAACTGCGGAGATGCGCGTCCGCCACGGGCCTCCCTTTGCGCAACACTGGCCGAAGGAGCTTGGACCATCGTACGCCGTCTGTTCCTGCACCAATCAACGCGTGTGGGATAACAAGGTCGAGAAGGCTCAGCTTTCGACCGGACTTTGCCGTGTCGCTCGGGCCAATTTTGCCTCGCTGACGCGGAGCTGGACGGTCAGGTAGCATCTTCTCAACGTGGCGGAGTCCTACGCAACTGTGATTCTCCATTACTGGAATTTTGCTGTCGATACGGACACCGTCACACCTAAGGATTTTTGCTTGAAGTACGGGCTTGAGCCAGCCTGTACAGGTAGTGTATTCAATGACCAAGTATCCGCCCTGACGGATTCTGTATCACATACGTATTTTCTATCACACCTTCGTCTCAGGTTCACGTTCGTCATATACCGTCTCGTCCAACAGCGTAGTCAGTCAGCGACCTAACTCCGTAGTGTTCAAGACCAGCCCAAAAAACCGAAAACCGAAAACCAAAAACCAAAAACCAAAATAAAAATAAAAATAATTTACCGCCATGAGCAATGAAGCGCACCCATGCTACAGCAGTGTTGCTCACAAAAGGTGCCTCAAAAAGACGACGGCCCAACAGTCCGGACACTGAGCAACCTTTGTTCTTCGTGACGCTACCGATACCAGAACAGAGACGGCATCGGATGTCTTCGTCTCTTCTGCTAACGGCAAACCGCTACCGCCTGCATTTTGGTCGTTTACGGCTTGTCTCATCATCGTCATCGTCTCGACATCGTTTGGTACGATGGTCAGACGTACCGAAGCACTGCTCGAGCTTTTGGCTCCGCACCAGCTGCTGAACGGTAAATGGCGAGCCGCTGATGTTGCGACCCTCGTCGGGAGTCTCCCACAGGCAGACGGCCAGGGACTCCTGCAGACTGGCCACACGAAACCTCACTTCCAAAAAGAAATGGCCGTCTGGCCGGGTCATCGGGTACGACGCAAAGTCACATGCTACTTCATGGCCGCCGATACGGAAGTGAGCCTTGCTCCTGGCGAGTTGCGACACGAACTCTTTCAAGCTTTCAGAGCGGGCACCCAGCCGACAACGGATGTGTCCGCAGCACTCGTACCCTCCCTCAGAAAACAGATATGGTCGCGAAGCACGCAGCTCGAAGATAAACAGCTCTGCCCTTGCGCAAAGTGCCAACCGCTTCAATGCCGGCAGGCCTTCGAAAGTACATTCATCATCACATTCGGGATCGTCAAAGCTGGACAGGCTGTCCAACGGCGGTTCGGGGCCGTCGAATTCGACGTCAAAGCGGAAGAACTCACCCGATCGGCCAACCTTTTTGTGCGCCACGAGCCGCTGCCAGGCGTTCTTGTCACTGCGAAGGGTCCGAAAGGCCCGCGCCAGGCGGAAGGGGAAGTAGTCCCGCCATCCCCCGTTGGGCTCGCGCGCTAGCTGCTTTTCCTCCCGAGAGGAGCCTGTACCCGCCGAGGCCAGGAGGCTTGGGTCGGGGGTTTCGGGGAAAAGCGAAGCCACCTCTTGCAAAGCGATCGCGGAGGGGTTGTTGGCCACCAGGCCGCCGTCTTGGAACGTGCCGAGGCCGTCGATAGACCAAGGCGTGAAATAGCTGTACGACTCTGTTAGCAACAACTGATCGTGTAGCAATCAATCGACGGCGGCGCTGTAACGAGATAGCCGGTACTGACTACGGAGCGGCGGTTGCACATCGGATGCTGCAGGTCAGATCAGCCACGACACGAGCAAGATGCAGGCGTGATGTATGGACACCGAGTAAGCACGCACATCTCCCACAAAGATACCTGCCCGCCGCTGTCGCTTGTCGTCAACACCTTGTACTCTGTGAAGCCCATCAGCATCGGGTTGCGGTGTTGGATCGCGTCATCGGATCGCGTCAGCAGACCGTGTCAGCGGAATGGGAAGACTACCGTGATCTTCGCCCCGGTGGCCTACTCCGTTGTAGTTGGTGAAGATGCAGGCACTTGCGTCTTGCACAGTAGCGACCGTCATCCCGACCATGGCACCCATCGTGTCGGCGGCCGAGTAGTCGGCGATGCTTCTTTCCGAGCCGAACATGTCTCGCAATGCCTGCTCGATGTGTCGCGACGGATACCTGCTATCGAAAAGGAGCAAGGCTGCGGCACGAACAACTGTGGCGACAAAAGGAACCTGCATCATCAGTCGTACGAAAGAACCTATGATGGGAATGGACGGGACGCCGCGGGGCGTGAATGCCTGGTTTGATAGGGACTCGAAGCGGGCAATGCACTCGTCCACCGTCCAGCCGTTGATGCAGAGAGCACCGGCGCTGATTGCGCCTGCCACGAGGTGTCAGCTACGAAGTAAATCACACATGCAACGGCAACGTTCCACGACGAACCTGAGCTGGTCCCGAAGACGACGTCAAAGTTCTTCTGCACAGGGTGGCCCGGCAGGCCAATGTCGTCTTCGAGCTGCTTCAAAAACTTGAGCGGGTATTTTCCCCTCGTCCCGCCGCCGTCGATACACAGCACTCGGGGCGACGCGGTGTCCGGCTTCACTCGTATCTGCATGCCGACGTTATGTCCGCAAAGGAGACACTCGTCGACGTCGATCAGCCACGGATCGGCCGCACTCGCGACCCCAAAGATCTTGACGCAATCCATGCACTGGCCGTGGCCACACTCGGGGAAGAATTGCGGACGACGCCGTAGGCAATGAAAACACGTGCTGTCGGACCGAAGCCGTCTCCAGTCCTCCGCGAAGGCGGCGACGAGCTGTCGGTGGAGTGACGCCGCGGACTGGCCCATCGTTAGCTGCCGGAACATACGGGTCATCTGGGCCTCGATCATCTTGGAGAACTGAGACGGCAAGACGAAGTCGGTGGACCCTTCGTGCGCCAGAACGGCGGCGCCACACACGTTGTAGCACACGTCTTTGTAGAACATCTGGAAGACGTCTCGCGGATCAAAGACTGCGGGATGGTCAGTAACAGTCAGGGTTGGCCAAAGCCCGCGGGACGTACGGTGCATGCCCGGGGGGTAATGGTCCAGCAGGAAGCTGGAGGCGATGACAGGCACGGCGAATCGTTTCAACGCGTCGACGGAGTCGCAATGCATGAGAAACCGCGCGAGGTGTGCTTGTAGATCTGCCGCTACCGGGTTGTCCAGCCGAGAGAGGGCGAGAAAGTTGAGGGGCGGGGCGTCGGCATCACCGAGTTGCGCCGTGGCGTGGCGTAGGAGACCGGCGAGATGGGTGGCCGAGAAAAGGCAACTGGCGAGGACGCGCTCAACTCGTTTGGTCTCGGCCATATAGGAAAGCTCGTTGCTCAGTATGTCCCAACGCAGGGAATGGAGACGGCGTCGCAGAGACTTGGGAGACGTGTCGGCCAGGCTGATGACGCGGACGCCATGGAAACGTTCGGATGCATGGACGTTTGTCCTCTTGCGGACGGCCTGTAACAGCTGGTTGCGTGCGGAGCTCTCTTCGCCGCCGTTCGTGACGACGACCAGCCAGGGACGCACCGACGATGTAGACGGCGTTTCTAAGGTCAGCCACGACGCAAGCCGCTGTGCGACGACCTCTACACCGCCGACATCATCGGCAAAAAGGCAGACCACATCTGCAAAAGGGAAAAGCATGCGGTTGTAGACATGGTCACCCGATGCCACCGCTGTGGACGGGATGCTTGCGCTGTGCGCAGTCGATATTGACCTTGTTGCGAGTTCATGACAGAGCGTAGATTTCCTCGGCCTCCCGAGCCGTTTATGGGGGGGATGTCGGCGTCGGCAATCAGGGTGGGCCTCCCGCCGGACGCGCCGACCGGGGCCAGGGAAAGATGGATCTCACCGTGTCCCCGGGTTGTGTTGGGCGGGGTGATGTCTACTCCAAGTCTTTGCATAGCGACCCGCTTGGTCGCATTTCCTACCAACACGAGTGTACTTGGGTATTGGCTGTCCGGACGCGGCAGACTGTCCAGCAGTCTCTGGGCACGGTCTGAGCTTTCAATGACATAGGCCTGGTCTTTGGTCGACACGCGCAGCCAGCCGGTGTGTTTACAACGGGTCATTATGGCCATGGGGTTGCGGTCGCCTGTCTACTACAAAGGAGACGAGGCGACTGTCTTATAGTAGTATAAGGGCAATTCGGAAGCCAAAACGAGCTGTGGGTAGATGGATCCGAAGCCCGATGTTTTTGGGGAGATCCAAAACTGTCTTTGACCCCTTGGCCAGCACCATGAAGACACTTCCGGCCGGATAGTCTGGTCAAACCCAGGGCGGTTGACGGCTGTTCGCGGTTGCGCGGGTGCCTGCATTTAGGGTGTACGCCAGTCGGAACACCATGAGCAGCATCACTC
Source organism: Colletotrichum spaethianum (assembly GCF_022836535.1). Taxonomy (NCBI): domain Eukaryota; kingdom Fungi; phylum Ascomycota; class Sordariomycetes; order Glomerellales; family Glomerellaceae; genus Colletotrichum; species Colletotrichum spaethianum. The sequence goes on from NW_026054795.1 coordinate 690,317, forward strand.
TTGGCTGATGGTAGTCAAAGACAAAGTTGGGTCGGCCAGCCGATCACCGATCGTGTGTGACGCGGATGTGGAATGGTCCCCTTGCCAAACCTGACATGACATGGCGAATCTGATGCACTTTCAGAAGCGGTACAGCCATCGGTTTTTTATGTACTGTATTGTATATTGTTTTTTCCCTTTCTTTTTGGACAGATTCACTGTGTGCTTTTGATGACACAAGTCCGTACACAGTTCATGTTTCTCCTCACACGCCTTTCGACAGCGGTCCATCAATGCTGCAATACTATACTACATGACGCCAAGACGCAAGATATTCAACCATCCATCACGTTGCCCAATGAACGGACGTTTCCGAGTGAGGACTCGAACCTACACCGGCAGTCGCCAATGTAGGAGGAAACCTGGGAGTGCTGGCACGGAACTGCGACGTGCCGCTTATGTCTGTCCAGCCAAGCTGGTGTCGGCTACAGAAGCAGCTGCAGTATGGCCAGTTCACGTAGCGTCTGCTGTCCAGGTTCCAAGCCCATAGTGGATCGTGTGTATACTTCAAGTCGTCTTGCGTCGAAATGACCAGACTCGGCGTTGAATAAATGGAAGAGGGGTCGCCCTCGAGCTGGCTCTTCTCGGGAGACGTGGAATCATCGAGGCTCCAGGGGCTACTGTGGCCGTGGCGAACTTCGGACACGTTCTCCCGCGGAACGTCGCCCGATTCGGATGCACACGAGGACGTGGGTGATGCCACGCTGTTTCTCTCTGCAGGAAGCACCTTGACTTTTTTCCTGCGATTCGCTCGAGGTTTGCGCGTTGGCTGGCGCGCCGTCAAGCCCGCCCCTACAAGACGCCAATACGAGCCTCTCCCGTCCAGTCGTTGAAAGGCCTGTTTCGCACGAGTCAGCGGGGTGCGACTCCAGAACGCTGGTCTGGCAGACGTTGACAAACCTTGTTTAGGCTGAGGTTCGAGCGGACGCTGTTTTGCCATCCTTTGTTTCCCCTGTTGGCTCTACTGGTGTTTTTTTCAAACCAATCGTAGAGTTCGCTAAGCTCCATCTGCTGCGTCTCCCTGCTGAGAAGCGCCGTTTGGATGAGCTTTGCATATGTCATCTTCCGTCCGCTTTCGTCCATCTTGGTGTCGGTACTCGGCGATGATTCGCCGGCTGCCTTGGCCGGCTGTGGGGAGACCGGCTCCCCGCTAAAGGCGTGCTGCGGCATGCAAGTCTGTGCCGGCATGCAGCATGGATTGACTTGCTGGTCGGCATCTACATCGTGATGATGAGATAGGAGACGTGGTTGTTGAGGAAATATGGGGGGATTGAGATCAGAAGAAGCGGGTGGTGCGCGGGTGGGATCCATTGGATCAAACTGGTTTGCTGCGCTGGCACATGAATGCACGGTACTGTACTGTATGGAAAACAAAGTGTTCGCTAATAACACGCAAAGTCGTGGAAGCCGCATCGATTCTTCGGGGGCGTCCTTCTCCGACCGACGCTCTTATTTTCGGGCTGTCACCGTACCCATTGCACTACATAGTACCTGGGAACACACAATATGGAGTGGTCGGCGACAAGGTGTTCGACGCCGGAATGAAGATCCAAAAGTGGCTACAGCGTACGACAGTACCCAGGTTGAAAACCAGCTGCTGTTGGCGACACCCTCCTCCCGCTGAGGCCATCGCCGGGGTATCGAGAGCAACAGCCGAAAGTGGCGCAACAGGAGCCTGGGCCGCTGGGTGCTGGGTGCTGGGTGCTGGGTGCTGGTGCTGGGCATAGTACATAATACAGGGGGTATGTTCTGGCTCTTACGTAGCTAGGTGCAAAAACGTCTCTCACAATCAAGAATCTCGTGTCAAATAACAAGAACCGGAAACTGCTTACGTGAAGTGAAGCCTTAAAGGCCGAAACTGGATGTCTTCGTCTAGGGCGCAGCAGCAGCCGTTTGTGGCCTCATCTGGTTGTGGCACCCAGCATTGAGGAATCCTCAGCCAGGATTGTGCCCAAGCAGGCCTGCCTTCACCGAGCCGGACGGGCCCTTCCTACCTTCCCGGTCGACGATACTTTCACAACACCGCATGCGCTGGTAGGAACCCGAAAAGAGTGTTCTGGCTACTGTATGTAACGACCAGAAGCAACTCTTTGAGGCAGGTGACCATGCACGTAGTCACCAGGAAAAGCCGAGTGCACATTTGCGCACTAGGTAAAGAGGAGCATCGGAGAACGGCCAACCGCCTCAGGGAGCCATTGCCTTTTCTCGCCCCGCACTGCAGAGGAAATGTGGCTAAAAAAATCTATGTGATGGGATTTGTCGATCGCCACTCATTTCATCGCGTCGCATCCGATAAGTGCTCCTGATCTCAAGCGCCAACAAGATCAGCACCACGACGCCAAAAAAGCGCGAACCATCTCTGACAAGGTCTCTTTCTAGGCCTATTGACATATCTTCTCTGAGGTATTCACTTCCCGCTCTCTGGCCTGATTGCTGAACTTTTCATGCAACAGTCCCCCCATCTTTCGCCAAATTGATGCCAAAATCCATTTGGCGCAGCAGGCTGCAGAACTAGGCTCAACGTAGAGCGAAGTCATGTTCTCGACGTTGTTTAGCTGGTCATACTCCGCGAAACTCGCTCGCCGAGTGTATGTACACATGGCGTTAAGGCTCTCGATTGCGACGCAACATGGAGCACATTGTAGACCATGGAGAGGCCTCCCGGGAGAGTAGGCCATTGGCCATTTCTTCGCCATCGTAGACAGAAGACGGCTTTGCGAAGCCCTGCGTAAGAGACTGCAACGCCACTTGACGGGAATCGACGGCCGACGCCGCCGATGCTGCTTGCACCCAGTTTGCTGACCACACATTGACCGTCACATGCCATGTCAACCAAATGACACTGTAGTTGGTGAATAGTTACGTCACGTGTTGAAGCCTTTCAAGTGATGTGATCTCAGACAAGGAGGCCGGCATATCCAACCATTTTCGGGATATACCGCACAGGCTTAATGACATCCTCGCAAGGAAACCCCCTACATCCGTTATTCCTTGAAGGCTACGGTGTTCAGTTGCGCACCATGGCTCATCACGATGTCTTATGCAACCTTTTACTCTGTCACAGCTCTAGCGTCTCTGAGTCCCAAGTTTTCTATCTGCTTCATCCTCGTAGATGCTCTATCCTCGTCAATGACTGAGATCCAGTCGCCGCTGGTTGACGTCAACGACAGCTACAGTACGAATGAATGCTCGTCTTCATCCTAGTGAGTCGTAGCCTGGCTTCCCGATTCCGCAAGAGAGCTTTTCCGAGTTGATTCCAGCCCTGCTTCTCGAGCATGGTCGGCAATGGATGCTAGAATATCAACCACTTCCAGCTTCTGCAGGAACATAGCGTCCTCCTCCTCCTTGTACAAATCACCGTCATGCATAGGCATCACCGTACAAGAGACGACCAAGTCGTTACAGACGGCCGGGATGTCTTCAAACCCAACTCATCAAGAGAGAGAGGCTCGTCAGGCGTGGCTGTGATCACACACCATTCTGCTGACTCGTTGGTCTGCGGCATTCGCGGTCGCACCCGTTCGAATGATAATGGTATGGCAGTGACACCATCCGGTAGGGGCGCCACGACCACGCCATGCGCGTGCATAACTGCGGTAATTATGAGATTACGATCTCTAGAAAGACGCTCGAGAAAATGCATGGGCCTCGTTCCATCAAGCCGCAGAAAGAATTCCACAAAAGGGATCTGACGGATGTCAATCCACTCTTCGTCTTCGTCGGAGAAGCAAGAGCTTGCGGAGGCTGGCTGGCTGTTCGTCGTCAACATGCCATACTCATGGAGGTGGAGCAGCGCAGGCACCAGTTCCTCAGACTCTGGATCAAGGGGGCGAAGGTGATAAGGTGTGTGAACGTCTTGGATACCGGCTGCGCTTAGTTCGATAAACTCGGTATTCAAGTCGACTAAGGCATCCCAGTCTTTAGCCTTCTTCCATTTATCGATCCAGGTGGAATCTTCGAGCGTTTGTAGGTCCATCGGTCTCGGTATCAGGTGTAGTATGCTGAATGGGTGGCTGAACAAGTTGGGTAGATCTAGAACCAGTTCAAGGCAACAATGAAAGATCGATGATCGGTTTGGGATGTTGAAGCTGGAAGGGGATAGGGATGTTTCGGTGTGGAGGTACAAGCAACCGCTCAGGTGAGTTTCTCGACGGTATGGGCAGGCTCTTATATACGGTTTCGGGCGCAAAGAACCTCAAAATTGCAGCAAGCCATATTCAGCTGAGCCGGGAGTCATTACTATTGTTGCAGTAAGGGCTGGGTAGCTCACAACGCAACGGGAACGAGGGGAGTCGAGCGGGTCCATTGTGGCTTTTGGTTTACCGCTGATCCATCAGCCATTCTGGCTCCAGTCGGCCGTCCGAATGCTGCATATCCATGGTTGGTCCCGTAGACGAGCAAGGGCACTTTTCTCTTCAACCGCACAACTGCCGGTAAACTTTACTGTACATACTATGTATCTCGACTCGGAAGAAATCACCGTCTTGCTATCTCTAGTCGAACATAGACTGCGGCGTCCCAAGGTCTGACCCCTTTCCCCATGCGAGTACGACTGTGGCTCTTTCTTTAGCCCCTTGCCCTGCGGTCTTGTGCAAGGCCGCCTCACGTATACGGCAAAACGCGACCGTGAGTCCAGGAGCCGGTCATCCCGTCAAGGTTCTTGTGGTGGGTAGCGGCGCGGTCGCCCTGGCAGCCGCCGACACAGCCGAGCATATTGGCATGGACCATGGACACGATGGTCATCGAGCAAACCGATAAGATAGACGGGGCAACATCCTACAGTACTCTAGAGGCACTATATGGATTCTTCAGAGCTCAATATCTAAGGTCCAGTCTTGGTTACGACGACCCCGGTGATACTGTTCGTCAGTACTTGGACGACTCACTCGCAAGAAACGGCGGCGCTGGGCCGGAGTCGTCCCCTGTCCGAGTGCAGGTGTTTTTGGATCCCAGCCCACCCATAGCCATGTCTCGAACCTCACCCACTTCACTGTCAACGATGCCCAATGAGCACCTCTCTCACAATGACCACTTTTGGGCAATCTGTATTGCTGTATGTATGTACCCTTGCCCACACTCTATTCTCAAACAAGACTGCCGTTGCTCAGCCGAACGCACTCTGCAAAACTCCCTGACCAAGTGTACACAAAGCGTCTAAGCACTTGATTGCGACGCAGCGTGGAACACATATGTAGGAAATTGCGAGGCCTCCCGGGAGAGGAGGCCATGGGTCATTTCTCTCCCACCGTAGACAGACGACGGCTTCACGAAGCCCTGAATTAGAGAGGGCAACTCCACTTGACAGGAACAGACGATCGAAACCGCCTGTCCTGCTTGTACCAGGATGTTGACCCAACGCTGACCATCGCGGGCCAGATCAACCAAATTATGTTGTAGTTAGTGAACAGTTACGTTATGTTCTAAGGCCGTCCAAGCAATGTGATCTCAGACAACGAGGCCAGCATTTGACTATGTTCGGGATATAGCTGGCGTACCGCGCACCTTTAATGATATCCTGGCGGGGAAGCCCCCTACATCCGTTATTCTTAGAGCAACGACCTCCCATTGCGCATCATAACTCATCACGCTGCCTTGTCAAGTCTCTAAGTCTGTCACAACACGAGCATCTCCTAGTTTCAAGTTTTCCACCTACTTCGTCCTCGTCGATGATCTCCTCTGCCGGGACTTTGATGTCATGCATTATTCCTCGGCCCAGAGTAGGCAGGCGGTGGAAAGGGTGGCAGGTCCATGGCCATGTATGAGTGGCGGTCGACCTCCACCGTCGTCGTCACGAGAACACCCTCACCTATTTGCTGGGGCGCGGGGTCGCCGTCTTTTTGTATCTGCACACGGCATCGTCTCATTCTATCAAGAGACCAACTCCATATTTGTTTCGGACTCTCTTTGTGGAAAAAGCTTCCCGATGATGCGGGGCGACGTCGAGACGCGATGCTGACAAGTAGCAAACGCAGCGTGGGTAAGCTCGCACAGAGCATCGCCACGGACTGTTCGATGAATGACCATACCACGATATCGACATGGTCCCACGTCTCATCGAACGTGGTGCTATACTCCACCAGATATTTGATCCGGATGGCCGATGTCACGCAGGCGCTGCCGGCCGTGTCAGCCTTCTTCCGCTTCCCTTCTGCCACAAAGCGGTTATCCGACTCACAAGGAACCGACGCTGAACAGTGCAATAACTGCCAGGCGCCGCGGGAGGGAAATCTTCAGCTGCCAAACGTGGGGGATCGGCAGGAGTAAGATGGCGATATCTTCCGCCATGGCGAGCCCGCCGCTGCTGTATCCCACCGCCTGTAAGTTCAGACACTGACGGTCGGTGATGGTGCGGTCCCAGATCGATCGTACGGGTATGCATTGCACCGCAAATGGGATGGTGAAGAGCGTGCCGTGAAGCAGGAGGATGATCTCGATGGCCTGGGCGATCCTCCGGAAGGTTTGTGACGGGAAGATGCGGCGGAGGAAAAGAATGATCGACAGTTTTACGGCGGCTTGGAGGACAGTGTAGACCAAGTTTCCGACGTAAAGCATCTGACTCGGCGTTTAGTGTGAGGCACCACGATCAACCGGCGGGCCCGGGTTCCCGAACCTTGCGGATAACAATGCCATTCCCCACTGGTATCGTCCAATAGTGCATGCCGAAACCAATACGTGTAATGTGCATGTAGACTGCGGTCAGAGCGATGAGGAGGACCTGTTGGGTGACATCAGAAGAATTCGCCAAGGGGAGTTGGGCCCAATTACTGCCGCGAAGATAGTCATGTAGTCATCCCCCATAGGCCACCGGCGTACTTCATCCGCGTAAAAAGACGAAGCGCCACGACGAGGAACACGAGACTGCAGCTGATGACGAGCGTACGTCGGACTTCCTGCCTCCGCGATTCCTTGGGATACGCTTCGCATAGGACTCCCTCTACCGTCGCTGCAGCTTCGCCAAGGTAGTTAGTAGGATGGCACTGTGAATGGGGACGGCAGAGCCAACTTAGTTGATCGCCAAACGGACAGTGTGTTTGCACACATGCCGATAATTCCGCTTGAATGGCGATGTTAGAACAGATACAAGTCGTCACGTCTTCTGGGTCGCAGGCGGACATGAGGAATGTGCTGCTGATACATTCAGACTTGATGGATAACATATCAGCATGATGGAGACCTGGATAATGACGCAAAGACTCACAGCACATGACGGAACCTGCGAAAGAACCTCGATGGCCGACGTTGCCTTCACGATAGCAACGGCAAGCTGGAGAGCCAGGAGCACGGGAGCTAGCGACCGACGGGGCGTTGTTGAGGGCATACTGACAAGAAAGCGCGAGGATGCCGAGACGCATGGATGACGGCGATGCCATCGCGGTTTCAGCACTGACGGGAGCAGTATACCGTATATCGGGGAGCACACCTCGGCGTACTCCACACCATCATGACGGATGAGCTATATGAGGCGCTGGGAGAGATGTTTTTGGCGTCGACCGTTGCAGCCGAAACATGCTTCCTGTACTTTTCACGCAGGGAGGATGGCACGTAGTCGTGCGCGGGAAGAGCAGAGCCACTTATGGCGCCGGTGGCCAGCCTACCGACCGATGCCTCGTCTTGCGTATCCGCTCGTCCGTGACGAGTAAAATGACAACGGCCCGTTCTGTAGTTGATGTTCCGCAACTTGCAGCCGGGCTTGAAAGGCCTTGAAAGACAAGGCCCAGAATGCTCTCAGACTGTCTGCGAGCCCTCGTCAGCAACAGTTGTGTGCATCATCATACGCAGTCATCGGCAAGCAGACCATCGTAGCTTTTTGATACAGGTTGTTCTAGTGATGAACCCTTCAGCATGTCATGGTTGCGCTGGGGATTTCAGAGGGTTTAGTAAAGCCTGGCACAAGCTGGCTCACTTAAAAGGCGTAGACATCAAGCGAGGGATCTGGCATTTGTTTGGAAAGTAATGTTTTGTAGAGAACCAGCAACGCAAGCAAACGGCACACAACAACATCTCTCATGCTTTCAGAACTGACTGCTCGACTAGTCTACATCATCCTCATCGTCGTCCATGCTGGACTCCGAGCTTTCCTCTAACACATCTACGCCTCCGGCAAAGCTAGAATCGGCATCGGACGTGCTGACATACTCTTCATCGGATAAGTTCTCATCCATGCCGCACATCGAATGACCTGCCGACTCCAGCTCTCCGTCGCTGAGCGTGTCGAGAAACAACTCGGACGCGTCTGCGGTGTTCAGCTGAAAGACGGCTCTTGTCCGATGCATCGATGACTCGTGGGTGTCGGGGAACAAGATCCGTACGCAGCAGTACATGTAAAGCATCTTCCTCGACACTGAGTCGTCGCAGATGTGGAGAGTTGCGGGCAGCAGCCCCGGCTGGACAGCGTCTTCCGGCGCATGGATCTCCAATATCCGCGCGGAGAACATCAGAACCTGCTCCAGCACCTTGACAATGACAGGTATGTTGCCAAAGTCAAAGTTCAACACCTTATCAAACTCGAACAGGAGGTTAATTCTGTTGTCGGGTGGGCCATCGTCTGGTTGCTCGTGCGCGTCGCGGAGTTTCAGGCACGCCAGAAGCGCAGCCACCTTGACGACGAACTCTTTGCCTTGGAGCGGCCCACAGAGACAGCTTATGACATAGGCAACGAAGCGGTCTCCCGAGGTACTGTTGATGTCCTCTTTTACTTTGTCAAACGGCGGGTACCATGTGTCGTCGGTCAGTCCGGTATGGGGACAGTTGACGGCCAGGCAGATGGCAAGGCAGCACTGCTCATCTTGTCTAAGTAGGTTGGTCCTGATTTCATCAGCAGGCTATCCACCGAGATGGAACAATGATGTACGGCTTACCACATGGAGTCCATGATCTAGATGAGCACGTCTATGGCTGCTCAATCGTTTCTGTTCACGTCACGCCGATGGTGAAATTTATAGTGTCTGCAACATGGCTGCAGACTAGTTTCCAATTGGAGCGAAGCAAATTCTGCTCTTCGTACACGCAGACTCATGTTGATGGCCGATATCATACTGTATGCCTTAAAAACGAGTCTCCTGCCCAGTGGGATTTGCAGAAGCCATAATCGGCTAAGCAAATCATGACAATGGCAGTTTCTGCAATGGTCTTGAGAGTTTAGACGCGACTACTGTATGAAGTGAGATGTGGATGCGGAACTATTCGTGACGCATTCTATTCGCCGAGACTGGATCGCCTCTTGGGCTGTGGATGTCCGCGTTAAAAGAACGGCAATAACAGCAGCCTGATCCGCTTTGCCGCCGGTGTTTCGGCTTCGCATGAAGCTCTTCAGATCATCTTCTGGCTTTTTCTTCTTTCTTGAACCCAAAAATCACAAGTCCCTTGCAAATTCTATATAATACTCTTTTACGCCAGGTTTGGCATCTTGATGGCAGTGAAGTCCATCCGCAAAGCACAGTGGCATGGCAACCAGACCCTGAAACGCCCTCGCCAATCAACCAGTTGGCCGAGTCAACCGACCGACATAGACAACGAGGTCGTTGCTTTAGGCGGAACAACCCACGCAGTCGACCTCACAGACGTCGCTATACAATCTCAGAAAGCCCCGGTCAGCAGGGAAAAACGCCTGGAAGAACTTGTGAGAGACTCCGGCCGTCTCAGACAAGAACTTGACTACTGGAAAAGCGTCGCCCTGAAGGGGTCTACCTTCATAGCCAACGTCGACGAAGCTGTGGCGCAGCTTGCCGACATTGTCAGCAGATTTAGGAGTGTCATCGACGAGACAAACTCTCTGGTGGCGGAGAACAGTATGGCTCGTGGTAATCCTTTAGAGTCCGACCTGAACGGCGATGTGGGGAGAGAGACCGGCTGTAGACAAGACTTGCCGTTGACGAAAGCCGAGCTCGATGTACTCCTGGCTCCTGTCAGACGGGGTCGAGGGGGGTATGACTTTGAGGTTGTTGATTCGAAAGGGAGTCCGAAGCGGGCACCAAACAATCCTGGAGGCTGGTTCTAGAGCGAAGCATATGGTATTATGGAGATTATCATTCATCCGCTCCGTTATCTAGTATTGGGATTGATTCTTTACTTGTTCTGCTCCGGGCAAAATACCTGTTGTGTCAGAAAAAGGTTTTGGCCGACCTGAAAGTACTGTGCACTAGTTATGAGCAGAAGACGACCAAGCAGAAAGAAAGCCTGAAGACACCTAGTGTCTATGGATGGAGGTCCAAATGGTGTGATCTCGCCGCCGATTCCGAACGTGGCTGAAGTGTTTCGTGCTGAGCAGCAGCTAAAATCGGCTCTCCGATTTCTCAGTCACTTCGAAGTAAGGCTAGAAACAGGCGCGAAAAATCCATGCAGTATACAAGAAAGGCTAGGAGCCAATAGTCTGGCATTTGCTTTCGCCGCCATGATTGACTGCATTCGTCGCTTCTCCCTAGATGACTAAGTCTTTAGAGGAAGTTCTCGATTACGTTATGAACCTGGTTTTTGACAACAACAAATGGCACGATCCCATTTTCTTCGGGTCCGCCCCCAAGCGACTTGCCAATGGTGAAGACTGTCGAAAGCTTCACCTTGCAGCTGCTTCGATGGACTGAAGCGGGGATCTTCAGTGCAAGGCCAAAGTGGCCGAATCGCTGAAACGTCCGAGGTTCGTGAGTGAAGTCCTTTCGTGGATTCAGGCGTGGATTCAGGGCGCGGATTCACGGTTCACTTTAAAAATCCAAGGAAACGACGATAAAAGGGATGACTACACAAGGGTTCGATATTTATGTAGCCTGTTCAACCAGGAAGGCCATGAACTGACTACTTGTGTCCTCTACTACAACAAGGGCCCGGGGCATCTGGAGGAGTCTCATATTTCAGGCCACCAACTGCCGTGGGAAAAGACTTTAGTGTATTCTTCTGCAGTACTCGCTGTCCATACGTGACCCGAAGCCGCTCAAATGGGCGGCGAGGCAGGATGCGAGCATAGATTTCGAACCTCAATGTTGAGATGCACCTTCGCGGGACTGATTGGCATAAGTCTCCGCGAACAGGCGACCGACTACATATGACATGTTGCATTAGCAGTAAAATGGTACTTGAGGGTATCGCACGCGAATGGATGGTGTAGTAAGATGAAGCGCGACTTTATTCAGTCGTTCATTGATAGATGCTGATTACATGACTGCGCCTTGCCGAAGCTGAGAACCCGTATTCTTCGAAGCCATAAACAGCTCCAACCCCCTGCGGTTGCAACTAGGACCCAGAGCCCATTTGCCGCTTCGAGCTCGGCAACAAGCCATTCGGATTGAATGACTAAGAACCAACGTTTGGCCCTGTATCGCAATTTTATTGGCAAATTCATGAACCAGTGATGCGGGGGTGCCAAAAGCCAATTATAGCTCTTGGGAAGCGTGTTGTCAGCAATACAGCAGATACTTTGCGGGTTCTCGAATGTCTCTGGTCGCGAAGAGGATCCAGTAACGGCTGCGGTTAGAGGCATGTCGGCTCAAGTCACCAAAAGCCGTTTCGCATTAGGCTGGGTCGCACCGCACAGAAGTTGTCCCGTTCAATCGGCCTGCCGATCCACAAGTGGCTGCGATGAAGCAATACAGACATCAAGCCCCACAGCCGATTTCGAACCGACTGGACCTCAGGCGATGATTGGCGTGGTCTCGTGCGCAAGTCTCGATCGACCCCTGACCCTTGTACTCGTCTTCACGTTTACATGGCGGCGAAACATGCAGACTGTTCGTTGGCTGTCATCACCTCCCACTTCGCCAACTCGAATGCTTGTTGGAAAACCGGGCTTCTGCAGGCTAATGCCCAAGACCTCAAGCACCTCCATCATCGTTGCGACCAAGACTCGGCACCGCCTGCGCCAGCGGCGGCTGTGTAATATACCAAAGATCGCCAGATGTCCTACTTGATCAACCAATCTATATAACACGACAATCCCCTCAGTCACGTACTTCACGTACTGCTTCACTACAACCAAAGATTCAACGACGTACTCAGCGAACCCTCATAACGACAATGGCTTCTCGAATCTCAATACCAAACTTGCTGACGCCCGATCTGGCCATGCACACGGTCCTGGCCGAGGCTGAAGTTCGTACTGATAATGCCTATAGACCACAAACCTCGCCACAGCGAGACATCTCGTTGTCAACAAACGGCATATACTATCAAACAGACGTCCTGACGCCCGATCTGACCATGCACACGGTCCCGGCCGAGGCTGAAGTTCGTTCTGATAATGCGTCTAGACCACAAACCCCGCCACAGAAAGACACGTCGTTGTCAACAAACGATACGCGCCATCAAACAGACGTCGAGCCGTGCTCCGTCACGACGAGCCATGCCAAGGCGGTTCACTCATTACTATCGCCTGCAAAGCTGACTTCCTCTGGGGAACCCACTTTGAAGGATATGTTCTCGGTGCAAATGCTGCAACCTTCCACAATAACGTCTTCGAGTCTGGCTCTTCAACAACAGATGTTCGATGGTTACGGCAGTCTAGGCCCCCCTGACTACTCGGTTCAGATGTTACCTACTTGTTGTTGCAACTCATTCATCAAGTGAGAGAGAACCACACCCTTTCAGGAGTCAAAGAATCACTGCTAATCAGTTTAAGGTTTCCGTTTTTTGAATCCTTATGCGATCAGCAGCTCCTCGATATTTCCAGCCTGGGCAACTACGACCCGGCCTTTCTATCCCCCACCTGCAACTACTATGGTGGATGGCATTCTGATTATGCAAGCGGGGTATGTGATCCACTGGAAAACGGTGCGTCGAGTCGCTACTTCATGGAGAGTCCGCTCCCCGAAGCCTACTTGACTGGTGCGTGCCTGGGCAGTGTTGTCTCGGTCCATGATACGCCGGTCGAACTGATTCAACCGTGGACCTACGGCTTGGACGGTCAGCCTGTCCAGCACTAGATCTTTGTGCTTGAAAATGGCCTAGGATGTTGCTGGGGAGAAAGATGGAGTTAACACAGTTTCTCCGCCATTCTTTGCTGTCAGATAACCTCATTGGGCTCTTGAGAGGTTGTTTCCTTCTCCCTGCTCCGGTTTGATTGCGCACGGGCCAACACTGTAAATTGTAGCGACTGTTTTTTGGTTCCAGCGCGAGAGAGAATCGAAACCGGAGCCTTGTATGCACGAGCGTGTATGCACGAGCGTGTATGTACGAAAGCATTCCCTTTTGAGTAAGACAGAGTCCGTCCGTGTGGAATCGTATCCAAAAGACCGATCAACCATATTGATAACGTGAATACCAACGAAACAATTATTTCAAGGTCCAATCCGACTCGAATGGGTATGGTACTGTACACAATTACTTCGAAGACCCTTCCACCTATGCCGCGCCTGCAGCTGCATCTTCGTTCTTGGTGCAAAGTCCAGACCGCTCTAACATGATTGTGATCAAAGAACGACCGGCTGCCGTACCATCCAAATCCACACGACGGACAAACTGAAAATGTTCCACAACAGCCTCACTGGCTTCGATAGAGTCTTCCCACTCTGTCATTTCGTCCGCGTCGCCGATGGCGCATCCGTTGTAGTTGTAATCAGAAGCACTGTGTTTGATTTCTGCTCTTGCCGTTCTTGCTTGACGCCCTGGTTGACGTTTCTTGTTGTAAAACGCTACGCGCGCAGTCTGATGAGCCCCAGCGGAAGACTGACAATGCTCGTCGCTGTTGGTGATGTGGGGTCGAATTCGATTCGCCTGTCCGCCGGAGGAAAGCGCAGGGCGAAGTGTTCTGGCGAGACCAGGCATGGAGAGCGCTCTTTCGTGTCGCCAATCGCTAGTGGCATGTTTCCCTTCTGACGGTATTGCAGAACATCGAGGGCTTCCGGTGGGAGGTGACATGGAAGAAACCCAGTCGTTAATGACGTCGAAGGAAGTCGAAGACTGACACGACATTTCGATTGGCCGGTGACAAGTCGGAAGTGAGACTTCTGTTTTTGGACATTGTGTCACGTTCGAATACTAAATAGCCAATCCCCACGTGAAAGTTGGTGGTTACTGTGCTCCTGTTGAGCGCTCGCGACGAAGCCGTCGCTTGGTCGGCGGATCCCTGTACGCTCCAAAAGAGGCGCCTTGGTCTGGGGCGTGTATGACCGAAAGCTCTTTCTGGACGGTCCACATGCATGCCCCTGCCCAGCCGAGCCATATCAGCAAGCCCAGAACTGCAGTAGGCGATAGGCCATTTCGAAAGCTCGACCCAAGAGCGACTGTTGTCACACAAATATAGCGAGCAAATCTGTCCAAACTGGGTTGGCATATTTGCCGCTCGAACTCAGGCTCGCCTGGTGTAGGTCTGCATGTACCTCAGTCTTAGGACTGAGCTGGTCGGTCTTTTATCAAGCATAGAAACGGCACTCACAATACGACATTTACATTGGACGCATTGTTGAGTAGCCAGTCGTACCCGTCAAAATACTGGGGTCCAACTCACTGTTTTTATCACAGATACATACATCAAGCCATTGTGTACAGTAACAGTACGCTATTCTACCTATTTCGGTCTTATCCCGGTATGCTATGTCAGCACCAAACGCACTTTCGGTTCCAGTCCGTCTTTTTCATAGGTTTAGCCATGCAACAAGGTCTGAATCCTGTCACTAAAAGCTGCGGTAGTTGCGGCGAGGATATTTGGCGTTGTAATAGATAGATACCGGCGATGCTGAAGACAACAAGATTAAAGTCACTAGAGGGGCATGTTCAAACCAGGCCAGGGGTTGGAACATGAGAAATGTCATGCTTAGCATCATATTATGACGGGGGTATCCATAGCCTCAAATCACATCTCGAAAGCCGGGACCAAACCTCAATGATTTGTCTTTTCAGATTACTTAACAGCCAATAAGGCTCATGTATAAAGACTCTTGACTTTCACTACTAGCCAAACCTGCGATATAATGCCCACCTATCAAAACAGCAATCACCCAACTGAAATTCCTGAACATCGTGCTTGCAGCCCACGGGAGCCAGGCCAGCATCAGTAAGTAATTCACATGAGGCACTCTCATTGAAAACAGCTTACACTCTGTACAGACGAGAATGTCAAGACAACGCGTGACCGAAGTGCAAGATGCAGTCTTCAACAAAAAAGACGAAGCTTCGGACCTGGAAGATGGAGCCTCTGAAATAAGAGACATGACTTCCAGTTTGGAGGTCCTAGCCTCCTACATGACAGACGAAACTGATTGCCTAAAGGCTGCAGTTTCTGATCTGCAAGCGATAGCCACCAGACAAGAAGCCAAGGCCTCTAGCCTAAGGATCGAAGCTGCTATGCTGTATGACAAAGTCTCTCGATTGAGAAACGAAATCCCTTCACTGAAGGATACAGATATTCAACGAGAGAAACAAAGTCTTCGAAACCCAGGTTATCCGAATGCATCGACAGTGGTGACAGGTCTGATAGTAGCTTTAGCTTTGACTTTTGGAATGATGACTGCAACTGGCTGACGGGAGTGACTGCGTTTATACATCGTGGCGTAAAAAGGCTAGGTCGGTGGTAGAGGCTGGCGCTGTACGGAGTGTTGGATTGACGAAGGCTCCCTTCGGGGCCAATGGTGACTAGAATTGAATCCACTCCTCTATCTTATGCTACGGCTTGACCAGATTCCATTGAGTGTCGTCTCAGGTGAAGATGTTCCGTATTCGATGGGTCTATGCCGGTGCTCCCCTAGCGCCCTCAATGGCAGCTGGCTGGGTCCAAACCCGCCGTCAGGGATCGTTAGCTAGCCTAAGAAAGCATGCGTAACTATGGCCGGTCCGCGTCTGTCATTTCGTCTTTTCTCTTACAGTATAAAATGGAAATGACTCTGATCAAGCTACATGGTTCCTAACGCTAATCTCGTGAACCTGTAGTTGCGTGTCACGCGCAGTTCAAAACAACCAACTGCGCCACAAAGCGGAACCTCGTCTCATTATCTCCTGTTTTGCATTATACGGCCATGCTACCGCCTAGCGCGCGGGACGCAACCATGGGGGTACGACTGCACGGAAACCGCGAGAAGCTGCGGAAGTCACCTCGATCCACGGCCAATCGATGTGTGTCATATGCTTTGCATAACAAAACAAGCTTGCTCTCTTGGTTCGAGCGTACACATTTATGCTGAAAATCGATGTGTTACGCGGTGAGTCCGCTTTCCGGTGGCTTCGCCCCTTTTATTCGTCGTCCGGTTTGGCCACGCTACTCACGGCCTTTGCCTGCACTTACAGGCCTGATCGTGCTCTGCCAGCAGGTGGCTGTAGCTTGACATGTCTTTCTCTGCTTCCCACGTGGGACATGCGTAACCGTCCCACCTGACGGCGTACGAAACATTGCCGCCATCGCTTTCATAGCAGCCCACAATAGACTGAAGACATGACGCCCAGGCAGGATTGCTCGGCCGAGGTCGCTCGACACATTCTTGCCATACTTTGACGGAATTTCCGTCGTCATAAACCCATAGAAGTTGACGACCGTCTGGCCAATCCCACAGCAGGGGATCAGGAACCTCTGCGATTACGCCATAGAACACTCGGCCGCCACTCGCGAAGGTGCAGATGACTTTAGTTACGTCAAGACGTGACGACCATGCCGCATCGACCGCCGTGCCTTTTTGTACTCTCATGTTGACTGTCGGGGATACGGCTTCTCAACAGTACACTCAAGGTCTCCTCTTGAAAATGAATGAAGGTGTGGGAAGAAGACTGATGATAGGAAAGGAGCGTCGTCGGCTCTCAGCAGGCAGCCTCAACTTATACGGCCGCGCAAGCAGATTCTTCTATACTCATGTAATGCAGCCACTTTCCGATCCTACCATCTTTTACTTCGACGCACATATCTGCTCTTTTGTCGATAGACCATTTTCTCTGGATCGTAACTCCAAGCCTGTATCCGAGCAGTCGCTGCTGCGGCGGGATCTCGCCAATCCTGCACTATGGCCACACAACTGAAAGAACATGGTCACTGTATCGCACGTAAGAACACAAAGGCGCGTCGAAGACGAGCCTTTAGGTGATCACATGGGAAACCAGATTACGTCTTGCTATTACTAGCTACTCTAATGCGCCTTCTTTTATGCGCACAACTTCAAAGACAGCTGGTAATGTAATTGCGTGCATTCTTCATGCCCTCTCGGTATTTCGGCAGAACCTCTTGAGTAAGCTCGTTATCTTCTGAACAGCGTGCTCATATTGAGGCGGGATACGCGTAATGAGCACTGTTTCGTCGCTGCCGTCAAATTCCATACAAATGGTGACGGGCCACTGATGTTCTGCAACCTCCCGCACGACTTTCTGCGCGAGCGCAGTTACGGCGCCAACTTGCGCCGTTGCCCTAACTACCACGTCCGTTTCCGGCCAAAGTTCTGTGTGCCTCACGTGTGTGTCTGGCGTGTTTGGCGCTGTGCAGTCATCATCGGGCGTGGCGGGGTTGGTACTGACTTTGTTACGTTAGTAGGTGCCATTGACAATAACAGTGGAATTGCTTACAACTGTCAACGCGTGCCCTTTTCCGTGGAGCTTGTTGCGTAGAGGCTTGAATAGCCCGTTCTCGCTCATCGAGCTCGTTTTCATCGAGAAACGAGTCCTCGAAGAGCCGTGGAAACGAGTCGTCCAAGGTGGGAGAGCGTTGATCGAGGGGAGGTTCCATGTCTTCGAAGTCAACCGGGAAACACGCAGCAACGTACTCAAGAGATTCGTGAGAAAGATAACATCCTAAACTTCGGTCACAATTGTAGAAAACAACGAGGATTTATACCTTTTCGCGGCTGCGGAACCCTTGGTCTTGCCCTTCTTAGAATGTCATATGGGGCGGTGGCCTCCACTGTGAAAAGGGCAGGACGTCCGTCACTTGCCAGCACGGATGCATGTTCATATTTCACGCAATCATCCCCCTGTTTGACCAGACATCGTTTGAAAGTTCTCGTGAATCTATTGGTTCTGCTGCAAACGGTGTTGTAATCTAACTATCCTCGCTGCTGTCACAATCCTTTTGCGATGCTTCTTTCCAATACGAAGGAGTAAGCTTCCACATGATGTGCTCCCTACCTCAAGCCGACATCAGGAAAAAACATCCTCGCGATGACTGGCCCTGGTAGTTTCTCCTTACTCTTGTTGAAGCGCAACATGTTGAGGACCCCTGTTTTGCTCAGACTGATCCCGTGCTTTAGCATCTCCGTAACCATACGCACGATAGACCTCGGCGAATCCTGCAGAAATCGCGTTGCCACCGCATCGCCGCTTCTTGATGCCGCCCAAAAGCAGTGCGAATACAACACATGGAAGATCCTCAACAGCTTGGGCTCTCGCGTCAGGAGACTGATCACACCCCAATGGTCTCGCGCATCCGCCAGCCGCACCAGCTTGTCGATGACGGTGCACAACACTTCTTCGTCCATCTTGGCACCACGCCGCAACAAGATCGACGCCGTAACGGGGTCTCCGTGGCACGTGGAGAGTGTCCAGGTAAGGCTCGTCGCACCGTGCGAGTCGCGCTGATCAATGTCCAAAAGGCCCGAGGAGAGCAACATCTCAGCCTCCCAACGACGCCTCGCGCGGATGAGCTTCAGCAGAAGAGGCCCCGTCCAGTTGCAACGCGCAGAAATGCAAACCATTGCGTTCGGGTCGGCGCCTGACTTGACGAGACGCTTGATGAGCCGTTCTTTTACTGCCGCCGTCCTCCCGTTTGTTTGCTTGGACCGAGCCAGCAGTGCCAACTCGAGCGGCTTCTGGTCATAGATACGGAGCGCGGGGTCGGCCCCCTCCACCAAGCCGTCCGACTCGCCGGTGGCATCCGCTCCGGCTTCCAGAAGTGACAGGGCTGCGGAGAACATGCCGTCTTCGCACGCCATACTCAAGGGCGTCATGCGCCACGTGTCGATCGTTGTCGGCTGGTTGACGTCCGCCCCGAATCGTGCTAGGTGAGCTATGACCGTCTCCGGCGACGGTGACAACAGCGAGTGAATCAGCGGCGTGTCCCCGTTGCTGTCGACCTGGTCCACTCCCAGTCCTCTCTCGTCGATCAGATAGGTGATGACTTCGGTCAGTCCCGCAGCGACCGCTTGGTGGAGCGCATTGATTCCGAACTCGGGAGACTCGAGGCGTGCGCCACGCCGAAGGAGGACCATCGATGTCTCCGCATCCCGGCTAAGAAGAGATAGGAAGACGGGAGTGCGTAGCCGGCAGTCCGGGACCCCGTCGATATCCGCACCGTGATCGAGGAGAAACGAAACGATCTCAGCATAGCCTTTCGAAGCGGCCAGGTACAGGGCCGTGACGAAAAAAGGGCTGGGCTGTTGGGCTTCGGTCATGTACATGGTCGTCGGTTTATTGTAGTCAGCGCCGGCTCGGCGGGTATGCTCAAGTGTGGCGAGGGCCACGCGCGTGTCTGTACAGTGGGCAATCGTCTCAAAGACGGCGGAATACTGACCGTTCGTGACATCGTGCCGGTACAGCTTGGGGTTGAAGAACGAATGCCAAGCGTGCGAGCATCGTGCGAAATGGGACTGGACGTGGGGTTCGCTATGGTTGAAGATGTGCCACGCGACATCTAGGGGAATCGGCTTCATAGGGAAGGATTTCTGTGGCTATTGGGCGAGATATCTTGGTTCATGTAACGAAAGAACACGACGCTGGGGGAACCAAAGGCATTTGCCGAGTCAGGCTCGCTGGTTTCATGTGTACATGATGTATGAACTCAGTCGCTTCTCTACATCCAGTACGTCGAAAACGGATCAAACACCCACTCCAGACCCGCGGTTGACGCTGTCGTGTGCGATGTTAGCTGCATTTTTGCTGCATTTTTGCTGCATTTTTGCTGTTCAGACGATACGTGCTCCTGCTGACATTGAGCCATTCTATGCATGCGTTACATAGGTGCACTGCGTGCTGCGTGCTGTATTTGCAGGAGGTCTAAGGCGTATCTGTAGACTAGATATGGCGATGTTGGCTTCCATGGTGCATGTGTATTCGAATGGTTTGTTTTGGCTCGGCTCAAAACTGACGTGGGGGTTGGATGCAAGTGCCTGTCACCTTACGGCGCCGCTCGAGATCGGTTTTGGACGCTGAGCTTGGTCTACTTACCGCAAGTATTTGTGAATGCCCCGCAGACAAGTTGAGTAGTTGAGTAAAGATCGAGTGTTCTCGGCCATGCAACAAGGATCTTGCTTTCTTCGCCACATCCTGGCCTCAAAATCCGCGTCTTCTTTTCACTTTTTGGTTCCCGCAGTCGAGTTTGGAAATCGACGTCTTGCGCCGCAATCCTGGTGCTAAGAGCCGTTTCTGGCTCCAAAGGTGGGTATCCTTAACTTTACAATCAGGATCCCGGTCGTTCCGCCACAAGCCCTATCTACAAGATCCAATACCGGCTCGTCCTGCAATTCTCACAGCGGAGACCGAAAACCGACCATTGGCACTGGTGCAATTACGGGCTGATGAAAGTCTACGGATACCGGTATTATGGTTTTTAGAAGTGGGCATCCCAGCCAGGAACAAGAAATTTGCCTGTACCAGCACATCGTCTGTCCGTCGGCCGCATAACTAGTTCTTGCTAGGAGCCAGTTTCGGCTTTTGGAGGAGCCTTTCCAGCATAGCAAGAAGGGCCCTGCTTGGCTGTGTGCACTGTCCGCGAGGTCGGCATCCAACCCCGATTGCCTTCATACCATTGGGGGTTCATTACTCCAAAGAGCCGATTCTGACTAGATGGTGAATACCCCCAGCCACGCAACGAGGCCCTACTCATCCGCACTGCCGTCCCGCACAGCTGCAGCCAAATGCCAGGAGCCTATTCTGACTCTTAATGGCGGCCATTCTCAAGCCTGGGGTAAAGATCTTGCTCGTCCCGACATAAAGCCTTTTCGCAGAGTCTGTATCTGGCTCCATCTAATGTACTGAGAAGTCGAGGTCTAGAAGCTGGCACTCGTCGCCGTTGGGGCTACGCCCTTCGAGCCGCTTTTGGCTGTCGGGGTAAGCTCTTCCCAGCCACGCGACAAGGGTCTTGCTTGCTCCCCGCTTTTCCCGTCCTGCCTGCAAGATCCGTCTTTGGCTCTCTTGCCAGGAGCTAAGCCTAAGTGGTCTCCGTCTTTCTTGCCTCACACCAAGGTCCTTACCTGCCAACCCATTTCCCCTGTCAGCAATATCCAGACCTAGCTCTTGTTCAGAGCTACTATTACATGGTACTTCTTTCCACCTCATACCCTGTCCGCAGGATCCATTACCGGTTCATCCTGCAGTTACCAAGGCTGGGGAGCTCTGAAATCAACTTTTGGCGCCAGAGCAATTACATGCTACCAAGAGCCTCTTCTGCCTTTTGGGACTAGGCACCCCCAGCCAACAACAGGAAGCTTGCATGCACCAGTACATCGCCCTTCCGCAAAACCTACACCAGACTCCTTCTAGGAACCGGTTTCGACTCTCGGGAGTAGGAATTCTCAAGCCTGTATGAAGGATACTGCTTGTCCCGATATATGGCTTTTTCTTGAGATCCGTATATGCCTTCATCCACGGTACTGGAGAGTCGAGACCCAGAAGTTAGTATGCAATGCCGCTGCAACCACGTTGTTGGTGGTCGCTTCTGGCGACTGGGGCAGGGCCCTCCCAGCCAGCATCTCACTTGCTCACATAGATCCCCTGTCTTGAGCATCCGTATCTGGCTCTTACCAGAAGCCAGTTTTGGCCCGTCCTCCTAGCCACACACCAAGGACCTTACCGACCACCCCATTTACCATGTTGAAAAAGTTGGATTTGACTCTTGTTAGTCGCTATTCACTGTCCGCAAAATCCTTTTCCAGCTCCCTTCAACCGGCTGAGTCTGGAGCGAGATTGTCCCCAGCCACACGACAAGGATCTTGCATGCTAAGTCATGTCCCCTGTTAGCAAGATCCAAATCTGGTTCTTTTGGAAGGCCATTTTTTACTTTTCGATTCCGGCTTTAGGTGCCTTTGGGAGACGATCTGCCCAGCCACGCGACTAGGCTCTCGCCCTGTCGTGTAGCAATGGATGCCGCGACCTAGAGATCCAGTTCCAACGTCGCCGCAACGATGAGGCAAGTGCCAGTTCTGGCCTTTCGCGGAGGATGTCCCCAGCCATGCAACAAGGGTCCTCCTTGTTTCACGACCTACCCTGTGTACACGATCCATGTCTGACTCTTGCCAGGAACTGGTTCCGGCTGGTCTTCCCAGCCACGCAACAAGGAGCTTTCTTCCTCTACTACTTACAGTGACTGCAAGATCCATATCTGGCTTTCAATTGCTGGAGTGGAAAGTCCGGAACATGCTGGGAGCCTGTTTGGGCTCCCAAGATCCCAAAATGAGTCATCCCAGCTACACCGCAAGCACCTTGCTGTGCCGTGTATGGTCCCTGCAAAGACCCATTTCCGGCTCCTATTGATATATTGGAAAGCCATGGTCTGGAAAGCCAGTTGTAGCGCACCTGCGACAATGATGCGGAAGCCATTTCCGGCCTTTGGTCGAGAGTCTCCCCGACCATGTAACAAGGAGCTTTCTTGCTCTACCAAGTGTTCTATCTGCACAATCCATGTCCAGCTTCTGCAGGACCAGGTTCTGACCTCTCATGGAAGGCGTTCTCCACCATCCGACCACGACTCTACTTGCTCTGGTACATCCCCGACTGCAAAATCCATTTCGAGATCCCAGTTGTTACCTTGGAAATCCGGGACCCACAAATCGCCTTTCGACGCCGCTGCAATTGCCTCTGGGGAGCCTTCTTATTATCATTATGGAGTCACTATCCCCAGTCACACAGCGAGCACCTTACTTCGCCATGTATCCTGTCCGCAGGATCCCGTTCCGACTCCTAGCCTACGTCACTCTAGGTCGGGCTCCGAAAATCCACTTTGATAGCGATTGTGCACATGGCGAGCAGCAATGAAGCAAGAGAATGGCCTTGCTCCCCATTCCTCCAGTTGTGGCGGTGTCCGCTCACTTCCGCCATGAGCCGAGCCACAGGACTTGACGACAGTGCTTGCGAGCAGGCAAAATATATCGCTGTACTTGAAATCCCCATTTCCGGCCCTGCTCGCCAGCTGGAGCATCATCAAGCTCCATAAACAGAGGTTTATGGAGTGGCTACTTTCGGCGGTGACACCATGGGAAGCGGGTCCACACACCTGGCGCGTCTGTTTGTAGGCTCGTGAGGTGAAGTCGTTAGAACAGTGGGTCCTGACTTGCCCGTACTTTCCGTGGCATCGGGATGCGGTTTGACTGAGCCGGGACGACTTTAATTGTCGGAGTGCGTTCGCCCTTTCTTCCCTCACCCGCAACATCCACTTCGCGCCTGCGTCTCGCTGATTCACGAGCAAGTCATGGTTCCAGACACATCCTCACCTCAGAAGCCAGACTTTCCAGTCAACCTCTATCCTCTGCTTCGAGGAAGCCATACGCGCCATGCCGTAGGACCAAGACCGGGGCTTCGGTACGCATGCTGTCGACTTGGCTCTCCATATTCTGGCCATGAATGCCAAGATTCTGAATGACCTCGCGACCGAAGCTGACTCAGAAGCCACCGGGCGAAAGGAAATCGACAAGCTCAATCGACAATATGGCTGTTTCGATAAGGTCGATGCAAATCAAATAGTCCAGAACCGCGTGCTTTTGAGGTAAGACCCGGAAGCCCAGCACTGGTCATCGTTTCTTACTTTTAAGTAGAAAACTTTACTCATAGATTGCTGGGCTCTTGGCGATGTTAAAAATGAGTCACGCATTCAAACCAACGAGGCTAACAACTGGGATATTGCCAGTTAGGAAGGTGAAGGCAGGCCAGACAGGGTGACAAGATGAATCCATAGCGTAGGATAGACCGCCCTTATCATTAAAGCACATTTTGATAACTATTGTGGTCTCGAGGAAAATGTTTTAGGTTAAAGTACGCAATGCCTATGAAACAGTGCCTGAAGTCCTAAGAAATCGTCCACAGCAGCATAACCAATATTGGCAAAGAACTGCTCTGACATGGCGGCCGGCAACGAATTGAACGCCTGAAAAGCCAACTGTTCTTTACACGATTCTTCTACTGAACACCCATCCTGACTGAGTGCTTCCACCACCATGTGATGGGATCGTTTGAGTGCCCACATGAGTGGCGTACAGCCTTTGTTGTCTCGAAAATTGAGGGCTTTCCTGCTGTTTTTGACTAGGATTGACACTGTCTGTTCTTGGCCTTTCATAGCAGCCCAGGAAAGTGCTGTGCGGCCCTCTGTGTCGATCAAGTCCACGTCAGCCTTACCTGTATCAAGCAGCATGTTGACAACGGCCTCATGTCCATTTTTTGCCGCCCATAAGAGGGGTGATCGGTTATCTTTCGTAGCAACCTTGACGTCTGCTCCCTTGTCGAGAAGCAGCTTGACCACTTCGAGATGGCCGCTGTCTGATGCTGGATAGAGCGGCGTCCATCCGTCCTTGTTGGCAATCGTAATGTCTGCTCCCTTGTCGAGAAGTAGCTTGACCACCTCGAGATGGCCGTTACTTGAGGCTGCTTTAAGTGACGTCCATCCGTCCTTGTCAGCGACCGTGATGTCTGCGCCCTTGTCGAGAAGCAGCTTCACCACCTCAAGATGGCCGTTACCTGAGGCTACGTGAAGCGGCGTCCGTCCGTTGTTATCAGCAACTGTGACGTCTGCTCCCTTGTCGAGAAGCAGCTTGACCACCTCGAGATGGCCGCTGCCTGATGCTGCGTGAAGCGGCGTCCATCCATCGTTATCAGCAACTGTGATGTCTGCTCCCTTGTCGAGAAGCAGTTTGACCACCTCGAGATGGCCACTGTCTGATGCCGTATTAAGTGGCGTCCATCCATGAGTATTCCTAAGTGTCACATTACCTTCGTTTTTGAGAATCATCTTAACCAAGCCGAAATGGCCGTTCATCGATGCAGCATAGAGCGGTGTTCGTCCTCTACGGCCAGCAACATCAATGTCTGCTCCCCCTTCAAGCAACATTTGCGCTATTTCCTGGTATCCCTTTTCGCATGCGATTTCGAGGGCTGCTCTTCCCGACTTTGCCTTTTCATTCGGGTCCTGCTTGCAATGATGAATGAGAAACCTCACCACCCCTGTTAACCCCAAATAAGAAGCATAGTATAAGGGGCTTGCCGGTAAGATTGTTTCTGTCGCTTCCGGTTTCAAATCCTCGCCATGGACATCAAACCACTGTCTCCAGGAGTCCCAAGTTTCAACGCGTCCGGCAAAGAGGGCGTTCATTGCTTTCACTAACGCCTCGTCGTTTACATTGCTGACGTCAGTATGTTGATGCCAATATTTCGCAGCGTAATTCCGGAAAGACATCCCGATTCGATCTTCTTCCTCATGAAGTGTTCCGTCCCAAACTCGTTGGAAACCGATGTAGCGGAGACATAGCTTGGCTAGGAGGACACCCTCGGTGACTTCGTTGGAGGCGCGCAAGCTTTCGTTGGCAAACAAGACCGCCCCCCGAGACGGGATCTTACACAGCAGGTACTGCTTAACCGAGAAATGGGCTAGGTGTATCTTCCTCGATCCAGCCGGAGATTCCGATAAAGTGCCTCGTACTTCTATCAAGGATCCACAGAGATCCAGGATTTCGCTTTCGATGTAGTCATCATCAACAGAGTCCGGCAATTCGTCGACTGGCAGGTCGTCGCAGTCCTCATTGATGAGCACAGCTTCGGTGATCTCGCAGACAGTCAGGGGCCGCAGAGCAAATGCGGCCCATCGCAGCAACGAGAAGGCCTTTGTTCTTTTTACATCTTGCAATCTCTCAATTCGTTCCCAGTTGCGGTCGTAAAGACGGTCAAGCCCGGCTGGGGTCTCGTCGATGTCCCTTTCAAGCTGCTTCTGGTTTCTCCATTTCCTCAAGAAGTCTTCTTGCATTCTCAGCCACTGGAACTGGCCGTGACAGCGATCGGCCATTCTCTGGGAGATGCTGAGTCTTATTGATTCGTCCTTGTTGGACAGCTTGTTGTCGACGATACTTCTTGAGTAGGCAATGTTGTCAGCAGATACGTCTTCCAGTGATATCGTGTATTCGCTGAATCCCGAGTATCGCTTGAGCCCCTGCCGGATTTCAGGCTCGTTACGGCTGACCACCAAAACCCGAGCAGTGGTGTCGTCAATCGCTTGCCTAAGCTCTTCAAGAAAGCGGGCCACAGAGTGGCTGCCGCTGTGGCCTCCCCCCACCCAAGTGCATTCATCCAGCCCATCCAAGATGAACGTACAGCACGGAACGGTCTGGACAACCTCACGGAAGAGTCGGATGATGGTTGCTCGCGTTGCGGCCTGTTCATGCTGTGCCAAGCGTCTCTTCCGGACCACATTCAAAGCAGCCTGGTTTTGAAATGTTATCGCTGCTAGCCACGACCGTATCGCTAAGAATGGGTCGTCACGGCCCTCGGACTTGGATGATAAAAAGAAATGCGCGGTGGGTGTCTGAGGCGTGGATGAAATAACTTCGACTAGTTTGGCACAAAGGATCGTCTTACCATACCCCGCCGGGCCGTTGATCCACAGCAGCTTCGAAGCACCAGGTGGAGCATCGGGCGAAAGCCACTGGCGAAACTCTGTCCGCGCCAGTATCCACTCACATGTGCCGTCCAGCCGCTTCTGGATGGAGTCGTCGTATAGATCGTTCGGGGACGGGCAACCAAGCCAAGCGCGCAGGTCCCGTTTTGTTTCGGCTGCAGCCGTTAGCTAGAGATCGAGGGCGCGGGTCACGGCATCAGTACCTTTCGTCTCTTCTTCTGCCTGGCGCAGGAACGCTCGAATCTCATCAAACAAAGGACTGTCGACTAGATGAGTATCTTTAGCACTGTCAGATCAATATGCTAGGCAGTGGTTCGGGGCGTTTGTCCGAACCGTGTAGGTGCGCAGAGTCATAGTTACGTGCTCCATGTCCTGATGGTGTACCCTTTGTGTCGTCTGGAGGAACCACACTGTACAGATACTGCACCAGGGTCGCAAACATCTGAACGTGGCCTGCGCGCTTTGTTTTCCCGGTTAGTGCCCAAGCGGCCTTCCGCCACTTCGAGTCCACAAGCGCGCCATGGCGAAGCTGGCCTTGCCGTGTGGAGAGAAAACCGTCTTTTGAGATTTTGCTGTCTGCTGGGGTGGGCTGCTGGTTGAGGGCGTCATCTTCGCCGCTGCAAAAGTCTCGGATGCTGGCAAAGAGTTTGTGAATTATCGCCATGTTTTTCGCATCATCGAGAGCGGGGTGGTGCGTGTCGGATAACTTCCCTTTCTCGATGCCGACAGCGCGACACCACTGCTCGAAGCGGTGCTTGTCGGCGTCGAACAGAGTGGCTAGAGAACGTGAATCGCGGCCAAAGTTTTTGTACGAGTCGAACTTTTCAACAGCTTCCAAGCAAGAGCTGAAGAGGCCGGCTAGGCCCACGACGCCGACAGCCAGTCCTACCGGTTCCATGGTTGCGCGCGTGAGGTTGTCGCGATTGATGGAAGGCGGGGTTTGTGTTTTCTACATGAAAGCAGATTTATGGCGCAACCTGTCATCCGAACACAGCTGCATACAATGGCATTCGTCTGCCTGATGCTTACCACGTGTACTGCTGTCATTTCTACCATGTCGCTGTGTTTGCTAGCGCATCCATCCGATGCGCCGCTCCACTTGGGCAGCCTCCGGTAAGGCATAGTTGTGAGGGCGGTGGACCGGCTGTGCGCGCCAATGAGGCTGGCAACATAAGCGTGGCGGCGTCGCCTCGTTGGGTGCATCACCAGCTGGTTGTCACTGGACAAGGCGATAAGGCGTTCCTACCGCTCGTGTCCGAAGCGTCTGGCGCAGTAGTTGTCCACAACTGGGCTGCCTCAAGAAGCATGGAGACATCTTGGGCACAAGTGGTAGTGCATTCTTTGATTCTTGACTTTGATAGTGGAAGCTGGGAGGATGCCAACATGTATGTCATCACACAGTGAAGACTTTCGTGCCGAGAGAGAAGCAGCAATTCCCATTTCTCAAACGCGCTGCACAATGATGGAATGCATGTTATATTCGTATTGATTTCATTGGTCCAGGCGTCCCCTACCGTATCCCTTGCGGCCCAGCGAAGAACCTCGTGGAAATTGTCGAGTGGGACGACGGGCCGGCTTGCGCCACATCGCAAGGCGCTTTTACTGCAACGGGCTGGCTACATTCCACCCCATCACTCCGTAGACCAGTAATCCACCCGACGATGTACATCTGAGGGCTAAGTCGCTTCCAGAACGCTGTTTCAAGAATGCGCTTTCCATGAGTCGGAAGGAGGCCTAGCTTCCGTCATTCACGGAGAATTCATGCGTGGCAGTGAGACGCAGTACTTGGGATTTTGTACACTCGAATTGGATTGTATATTTGGAGCAGCGTCAGGGTGACGCTGTATTGTGCGACTCGGTCGGTCGTATAGGTGTTCGGATCACACCCTACGCCGTCCCAGACGTGTTGCCATCATCGTCCCAAGATTCGTCAAAAGCAAGCGCCGCAGCATCATACTCCAGCGGCAGAGCACACACCATAACGATCGAAAACTCGTTGCGACGGCTTGGATGGGTGGCCATGGTGATAATTCGCGGTCTAGTGAAACTGACAGGTGGAAGATTGTGATGCTGCAGGTTACGACAAGGCTGGAGTAGCACGTGTTGGCTGTGCCCGCAGGCCAAGTCAGCCTGATTTCTTAATCTTTCTGCGACTGATGTCCATTTCACAACTTCCGACGTTGCAACTAACCGTTCGATTTGTCCTCTATTGCATTCGATCTTGCCGCTATGGATGGGCAGGTTTCATTCGGATCGACGACTGGACATATCGCATTCCCCGGCGCCCGTGTTGAGACGGGCGGGACGCTAAACGTCACAATTTCTGACGGTCGTAAGCATGGCACTACCCCGCGCCTGAAGACAAACTGAAGTGTCTAGGCCCACCAACAACAGTGACACGACCCCTCTTCATCATCCCCTTCGAGCGCAACAACGACATTATTGACCGCCCTGATGTCTTCGCCAAACTCGACGCTCTCCTCCCGCCCGTCACTGAATATCAGAGCGCCGCTCTCTGGGGTCTGGGAGGCTCTGGGTAGGCTACTCTGGCTTCTTCGAGGCACAGAGCACTGACTGTCGTAGGAAAACACAGATAGCGCTCGAGTTTGCCTACCGCCGGTTCCGCGAAACGAACTGCTCTGTTTACTGGGTTCACGCAGACAACGAAGCGACGTTCACACAAGACTACGAAGCGCTTGCGAGGAGGGCCGGGCTTACAGACAGATTCCAAGGCGAGGAGCTGCTCAGGGCGGTGCGCGAGTGGATCGAGGCGCAGCCTCGCTGGTTGCTTGTTGTCGACAACGCAGATAACCTCAGCATCTTTGGCGTCGGAAGGAGAACGGCGAACACACAAGCTACGACTGAAGGAATATGCTTGGACGACTATCTTCCCCGGGCGCCTGTCGGCACCGTACTCTGGACGAGCCGCGACAAGCGGATTGTAGGCAGCCTTGTGGGTGCTCGACGGGGGGTGTCGGTGGGCCGTATGAACACTGGTGAGGCTTTGGCGCTTTTCGAGGCGTCAAGAAATGAGAATGTTGCTGCCGACGAGAAGAACGCTGTTTTTGAGTTGTTCGCACAGCTGGACCACCTCCCTCTTGCCGTTTCGCAGGCTGCTGCCTACTGGGATCTCGAAATGGATTTTGCAGTCGGGGATGTAGCAAAGCAAGTGGAGTCGTGTTCGGATGGTGGAGAACGCCTTCCATGAAAGGTCAGAACCTGGTCCTGCAGAAGCTGGACATGGATTGTGCAGATAGAACACTTGGTAGAGCAAGAAAGCTCCTCGTTAGACGGCTGGGAAGACTGTCGACCAAAAGCCAGAAATGACTTCCGCGTGATTGTCGCAGGTGCGCCAAAACTGGCTTTCGGGCGACGGCTTTCCGCTAAATTAATAGGAGCCGGAAATGGGTCTCTACGGGGACCATACACGGCACAGCAAGGTGCTCGCCGTGTAGCTTGGATAACTCATTTTGGGCTCTTGGGAGCCCAACAGGCTCTAAGCATGTTCCGGACTTTTCAATATAGAACCAGATATGAGTGTTGCAGGCACCGTAGGTAGCAGAGGAAGAAAGCTTCTTGTTGCGTGGCTGGGAAGACCAGCTGGAGTCAGATGTGTATCGTGTAGACAGGGGAGATAATGGGACAAGGAGAGCCCCTGTTGTATGGCTGGGGACGTGGCTGAGGACATCCTCCATCAAAGGCCAGAACTGGCACCTGCCTCATCGTGGCGGCGACGTTGAAGCTGGATCTCTAGGTCTTGGCATCCATTTCTACTCAACAGAGCAAGAGCCTAGTGACGTGGCTGGGGAGATCATCTTCCAAAGCCCCCAAAGCCGGAATCCAAAAGTGAGAAATGACCTTCTAAAAGAACCAGATTTTGATCTTGCCAACAGGGAACGTGACTCAGCAAGCAAAATCCTTGTCGCGTGGCTGGGGATAATCTCGCTCCAAACTCAGCCGGTTGAAGGGAATTGGAAATGGATTTTGCGGACATTGCAAATAGCGCCTAACAAGAGCCAAATCCGACTTTTTCGATATGGGAAACCGAGTGGTCGGTAAGGTCCTTGGTGTGTGGCTGGGATACGGATGCCCAAGACAGGGGATCTAGGTAAGCAAGCGAAGAGACCACCAACAACGTGGATGCAGCGGCACTGAATGCCAACTCCTGGATCTCGACTCTCCAGTAAAGTGAATGAAGCCAGATACAGATCTTAAGAAAATGCCATTTATCGGAACAAGCAGCATCCTTCTTCCAGGCTTGAGAATTCCTACCTCCGAGGGTCGAGAC
This sequence comes from Colletotrichum spaethianum, assembly GCF_022836535.1. Taxonomy (NCBI): domain Eukaryota; kingdom Fungi; phylum Ascomycota; class Sordariomycetes; order Glomerellales; family Glomerellaceae; genus Colletotrichum; species Colletotrichum spaethianum. Next base: position 721,120 of record NW_026054795.1, read on the forward strand.
CGGCTGCTAGAAGGAGCTTGGTGTAAGTTTCGCGGACGGTCGATGTGCTGGTGCATGCAAGCTTCTTGTTGCGGGCTGGGGGTGCCTAGTCTCAAAAGCCAGAAGAGGCTCTTAGCAGCATGTAATTGCTCTGGCGTCAAAAGTTGATTTCAAGACTCCCAGCCTTGGAATCCGCAGGAGGAACCGGTAATGGATCCTGCAGACAGGGTATGCATGGGGTGGAAAGAAAAAGTAGCTCTAAACAAGAGCTAGATCTGGATTTTGCTGAAAGGGGAAATGGGGTAGCAGGCAAGGACCTTGCAAGAGAAAAAGACGGATCTTGCAGGCAGGACGGGGAGAAAGCGAAGAGCAAGCAAGATCCTTGTCGCGTGGCCTGGGAAGGCCTTACCCCAACAGCCAGAAGCGGCTGGAAGCGCGTAGTTCCAACGGTGGACATTTGGGCCTCTGGCGGACGACAGACGCCAGTGGGGATAGAGTTGTCGAGGTGACGGTTTCGGACATTACCTATTACGAACAAGCCGATCGGGAGCGGACTCGTCTAGCAGTAGCATTGCCTGTGGGCGTTTGGGAACCATCACTAGCAGCTCGATCGGTTCTCAGGCCTTTTGATCGTAGCACAGCGGGCGCCGGTCGGGTTGCAGCCATCTAGGTAGCGCGCTTCGGGGGCTGTACCGACAGGGCGGTCAAGTGCGGACCCCTCTGAAAGTAACTGCAGGGCTGTCGTTAATAGCAGGCGAATTGACTTCACGGTACGGCCAGTACATTGACCGCCTTCATTTACTAGTAGGCGTGACGCCAGCTGGAATGTAGGACTCTGAAAGTAACTGGACCTTCCCTGACAGGTGCCTCGGGCGGGCGCTTCGGGGCCGTCACTGGTAGGTCGATCCGACTCGACGACGATGGACAATCTCAACTCATACAACCACGCACAATCACCACAGCAACAACAGAACTGCAGGGTCTTTCTCTCCAGCGGCTGTCTGGGAAAGGGAAAACAACGCGGCACAAGGGCAAACTTCAACAGGATGATTGTGGTATAGTAAGTGAAAATAACAATCTGTAGCAGCCATCCCACCCATCGGCTCATTGCACGCAACCCATGGCTGCCTCTCCATCAATCCACCTTCAAGACCAGTGCTCCCCTACTTCAACATTTCAGATTTTCTTAGTGTTGTGGATGTAAGAAAAGGGCATCAAAACACTGGTTTACATTCCCACTACGCCACAACTTCTCCAAAACTCGTCGTACTAATGACGTTAGAGCCTGTCTTAAATTGGTAAGATCATGCCATTTACCTTGCGTCTCATTTCGTTCTCGATGAGGCTGCCAGCCGCAGAAGTGGTCGAGTCGAGTTCATCATCGGAATCTTCCTCTGAGGATACATGAGATACATCCAAACCTGCGGAATGAGCAATAGGACAATTCCCATTCCCGTTGGCCATGTCTTGTGGGAGCCTCAAGCGAACCCGAAAATCAATCGTATCGAGCTCATCCTGGAAGTCAAAATTGGCATACACCTTGAATTGATCGATAGGATCTTTACAGCCTAAGACACCATTAAACTCCATTAAAACATGGTAGCCGCGCGTGTCCTCAGCGCCAGAGATACGGTACCACGGCAGGCGTTCTTCCAAGGCACTAACGAGCTCTTGACAGCTATTGAACTTGCTACCCCGGTATGAGACAAGAGCCATGTCTGCTCCATGTGTGCACTGGATGCGTGTCCTTCGAATACGGTTGCCTTGAGTCAGGATGTATCCAGCCACTCCGCGTTGTTGACCCCCATCCAGCAGCTCGTCTCCAAAGACTGCCCCACAACCAAACTGCGTCTCGAGGTCTGCGGTCGTACCGACGAAGTTCTCAGTCCCTCCTCGCGTTACTTCGTTTGTTTCCATACTTGACATATCGGTATCTGGCTATCAAGAAGTCTTCCTTTGCTTGTTGGTGTAATTTGGCTTATTGTTAAGAACCGTGTTGACTGCTGTTCTGGTACCCTCTGCCATCCGCTCAGGTGTGCGTGTCTAACAGCCGTCCGTGCGTCTCCTGGTGCCCGCTACTTTATGCTTCGTCTTTGTTTCCTTTCCGGTAAAGGTTAGCACCCGCACTGTTTCCTCGTTTAACCGTCACAGTGGGCCTTCTAACTCTGTCTCCAACTGTTGATGTGAGCCAAATAAACGAAAACACCACTGCTAATTTCTCTGGTGTATTGTTTTCGGTAGTTGTGTGATGAAAGAGAAGAGATTGCACGCCTGTGTCTCCCTGCTCTGACGGCGCAGTGCCTTGTTTTTATCACCCCGTGAGTTGGTGAGGTCCTCGCTTCACCAACAATCTTCCTCTTCTGATGCGATTACTTCAGCAAGTCGCACCACACAGCAGGGGGTACCGCACAGCAAGGGGTACCGCGCAGCAGGGGGTACCGCGCATGGAAGCCAAGTGGGTCTCTGTAGAGGTAGCCAATGAGCGACGCAGACGGAGTGTGAGTGACAAGACAATTCTGGGTGATGGCCCCACTATTTGAAACTTTTGGCCATGCGCCTCTCCACCAAGCGCGCGCCGTGCTCGTCACGTCGCGTCTCCATTCCGCCTCTTGGTCATCCAATGGGCGTAGGTAAGCACTCCACTCACCTCGGTTCCCTTACAGTGGTTCTATTATCATGACCAAGTTCGCAGTTAAAGTCCGACCTTAGCTCGCAATATTCCTCAATTATGTTCCAAAGGTGCAGAGACAAACCCGCTACCGATCAAGTTTGAGCGGAATGCGGCAATTAAGACGGCGGTTGGTTATCAGTCACCCAAGGAACGAACCGATGTCGATGTGATTATCTCGACACCCTCAAAGCCTGCAACACCTTGGAACGCCGCGACTTAACTAACAAGACCATAGTCAATGGACTCTTATCGGAATACCGATACTTCTCGAAGAATAACCAAGCGAAACGGCCGAATCCGTCGAAACCACGTAGCACCGATATAGCCAGGGTCTCGAAGGAGCCGTCATGAGGGAACCGTTACAGCCTGCACGGCGGAAATACCCACCGAGATGACCTATAAACATGTTAGCATTATTGTTGAGATGGAGGACCTCGCTGCATTACCACGAGCTGTGTGCGGCTTCCTTAACCGCGCAGGCAGGCTTCTCTACTGTGTAGACATCTGGCAACGCTCACAACAAATTCGGACCCTCGCTTGAGCACTGCTCTTATGGCCCATGATCAAATCAAATAGCACCCAAACTTCAGTCTCGCGAGGTGGCAGGGATTTTACTTAGGAGCACCGGCGGGCACCGGCACGGCGTCAGCAACCCACTCGGGGGAGTTATCGGGTCTGGCAATGCACCAGCATAGCAGAACCAAGCCCTTCCTCCGGTGCCGCTTCTGTCACCAATAATCAGGTTGAATAGCGCCCATGCTTCCGGAGGATTGGTCCATGATAGGTTACACTCCTGCATTGGGGTGTGTGATATCTGTAGGAAGCATATTACTTCGGCCTTTGCCAGCCTCACTTGCGCCCAACGCTCCCTCAAAGCAGTGAATTAATATTGATGCTTGATCAGCTTATGTATGGGCAGACTCAACGTTGATTGGGTCAAAACGACTAAGTTGATTGATTCGAGGGAAGCCCTGCCTCCGCCGCTCCCCAAGTCAACTTGCCCCGGTCCAGTAAGCCACCTTTGCTGTGACAGTGCTTGATACCATGGGAAGAGTCTTGTCGTAGATGACGATTCTATCTGCTTCCGTACCCGACCTCTGCGTTCCGCCGGTTCCTCTGATTATCGATATTGATACAAGCGATGGAAACTTCTGACAGAAGCAACGTCCGATCTTGAACTGGGACCATGATAACGTTAGCTAGGTCACCTTCTACACTTATGAGCATAAGTCGCTTCCTCTTCAGAAGGACATACTGAATCTTTTGAGATGCTCCACATAGTGTCCTTACTTAGACAAAACTGTTTAAATGCACTTATTTGTCGAACCTGATGTGCTTGAGCTGCTTGCTGGAGTCAAAAGCGGATGTCAGCAGGTACAGTTTCAGGACTTCTCTGTTCACTCGCACCGTCACCCAGCACGTTGGCTCCATGATTCGTCCAGACTAGGCAGCCATCGCTGTTTCGGGAGGCTTGGAGAGCACATCATGGCTGTTACTAGCTTTCAGAACCTTTCACGTAGATGCAGAAGAGGAAGCAACTTACGCTCCTGACTATACACGCCACATATTACGGCGCAAGTTGTACTGTAGCTACTTTGAGTAGCATCCATTATTGTTGAAATAGGATAGCGCTGGACATGGCTGGACATTGGATATCCAGCGCGGACTGGCTGCTTTTTGTAAGGAGGTAGAAGAGGAACACACAGAGTTTATTACGCCCTGGCTAAGCCATAAAGGGCTCTTGTATCTATGTTACATGATCACTCCATCCCTTTTAGTTGTTGTCTCAGGTAATAAGCCCCTACGCAAATCCATTTCTGTCTGTGTCATACTTGATTACTTCTTTCAGTGTCGGCGGTTTCTCGTGGAGTTAGTAGCAAGCCGTCTTGAGGCCTCTTCCTCAAGTGTTCAGCGTCCCATCTTTGGCGGCTAAAGCAGGTTCTGCTGTCGGTGGCACGTGGGTGAATATGGGGTTAGTCGGCGGTTAATGTTGGTGATGTCATGCAGTGCGCTTTTCGTCTTAAGTTCAACTTATCTGTATCACACACACACACACACAATTTATTACGCCCGCGGCAAAGCCGAAAGGGCCACTTAAGCTGACTACATGTACACTGCTAAGCTTATGCCTTTATATCCTTGAAGCCCATAAGTGATGTCTCCATTTCCTGCTTTTCCAAATCTGCCGCCTCGCTTCGTTATCCCGCGGTTTGGTTGTATTATCATAGCATGCCATCTTGAAGCCTATTCTCCAAGTTTTCACCGTCCTATCTATGTACTGTACTGTACGGCGGCTGAAGCAGTGCGTGCTGTCTATGGCACGGGTTGTTAGATGGTTAGTGTTATGTCGGGTTTGATGTGTTACAGGGGTCAGCGAAAAGGGATTCATCTCATATTCGACACACTTCTCTCTTTCCGCACGGACGTTTGACATCTTGGCACCAACACAGTCTGACTTAGCACGGTAGTACTTGACCTAGAGGAACCTTAAGTTGACAGGGGTGCTCCATTCATGGTTCGGAGCAGACATCGGCTTTGGTGTCATCACTAGCAGGGGTCCTAAGTGGGTTGAAAAAGCCCATTCTGGATTACCCAACCCCTGTCATTGGAGATGGAGGGCGTGCCCAAGTGTGTGGGTCGATCGTCGGATGACGGATATTGTGTTTGGCATGTATTTCCGTCGGCCAGGGATCAATATACACTGTGTAAGCATCAAAAACGGCTTATGTGTCCGTGCGGAAAGAGATTAGAGAGTTGAAGAACGTGAAGGCCTTTTCGCTGACTACAGTAAGGGGTGTGAAGGCCACCACAGTAATCTCGCTGAATATACCTAGATTCGGGGATCTCAGCTTATTATCATATTTTGTTGTTGCTGTTGAGAGTCAGTCGGGTGTTTTGCGAAAGGGGTGGTATTGAGACGCGTGGCGCGACACTAGTGGACCCACTTTCGGCGCGTCCCGTCGTGAAACATGCAGGCGGAGTCGGACACCATCAACGTCGCGTCCGACTCGGGGGAGGCCAGCGGAACGGAACGGCCACCGCGACGGATACGCAAACCGACGACCAAAGTCCGACTGAACGAAGGAAACAAAGAGATTGCCGACAATGGAAGCGCAGAGGCGAACGATCTCGGAGGAAATGGGGTGCGGAGGACTACCACCAGGGGCGCGTCAGCCGCGAGAGGAAGGACCAAGACGACCGAGGACGACGACAGAACCCTGCTGCTGGACATGGGAAAGCAGATGAGGGAGCTTCACGCATCCCTCCAGGTGGTTTTCAATGCATGGAAGAAATCAGAACTGCGCAACAAGGACATCCAGGCCGAGCTTCGACAAGTCACGGACGAACTTCGGACGGCGAACGAGGAACTCGGGTCAATCAAAGACGAGTTGCAGACGGTCCGCGACGACCTGCAGGCGTTAAAGCAGCAAGTGGAAGACGATAACACGAAGACACGCGAAAAGATCGAGGCTTTTGCGACTCAGGCTTCGGCGCAAAGCGGCCCCAGTCCGTCCTACGCCGCCGTCGCCCGAATCCCCTCAACCAACCAAACCAGCGATGCACGGACCCGTACGTCCGGCGTGAACCCGACCAACGTGGCTGACACTCTGTACTGCACGATCGATACCTCACGAGTTGAAGCAGAAGATGACAACAAGCCCAACGCGGGCGCGATCAGGGCGGCAGTGGAAAAGGAGATGCGAGCGGACGGCCATACGGGATGGCGGTGTCAGGCCGTCACCGTGAACCCAAGAAACGAGAATCTCATCAGAATCGTCTGCCGAGGCGACGCGGAGCACCAAATGGTCAAGCAAATCGCGCAGACGAAGATTGCCCCAGGCATGCGCGTCCGAGACGACGATCTGTATCCGATCAAGGTAGACTTTGTGCGATGGTCGGCGGTGTGGGAGGAGAAAGGAAAGTACAGAAGTGAAGCGGCAGAGGAGTTCAGCAAGGAAAACGACACCACCGTCGCCAAAATCGTATGGTTAAGCGACCAAGAAAACCCGAAACAGTACGGATCGATGGCGGTCTACTTGACCAAAGCTAGTGACGCCAGAAGGCTCATCTCAGAGGGCTATTTCCACGCCAGTGGAGAGTCTGGAAATACGGGAGTGTTCAAGCCCCAGTCTCGGACACATCAGTGCTTCAAATGTCAGCAGATCGTCCGGCATAAGGCAGAGAAATGCGAGAACAGCCTAGTATGTGGGCGGTGCGCCCAGGAGGGCCATCACCACAAGGAGTGCCGCGAAACAGTCCTGAAGTGTGTTCCCTGCGGAGGTCCGCACGAATCCTTCAGCAAGAAGTGTCCGAAGCTCTACCCATCTCTCCATGAGTAGAAACCTTCAGACCCTTCAACTGAATGTAAGGAAACAGGATGCAGTGCACGAAAGCCTGATGAACGATGAGCAACTGCGAGACTTCACAGTCATAGCGGTGCAGGAACCATGGGTGTGGAAGAGAGAGGGCAAGATCTTGACGGTGCCGATGCGGCACAGCAGGTGGACCAGGATGGTTCCGACGGCGTGGAGGGAAGAAGGACGATGGGGGATCAGGAGCATGTTGTGGGTCAACAAGGAGATCGAAGCGGAGCAGGTGCCGATACCGTCACCTGACATGACGGGAGCCATTCTTCGACTCTCGGGTCGCCGAGTGCTGGTTGTGTCGGTGTACGTTCCGGGACAGGAGCCCGAGATGCTCCGTCGCACGTGTTGCATGTTACGGCAAGCAATCGCGGACGTCAGGAGTGGCGCGGGCGAGGTGGTGGATGTGGTCTTTGTGGGAGACTTCAACCGACACGACCAACTATGGGAGGGGACGACATCTCGGCGAGCAGGCAGGGAGAGGCAGACCCGATCATCGACTTGATGAGTGACCTCTCCCTCTGTAGCCTCTTGCCGAGGGGGACGAAGACGTGGCAGAAGAACGACGCAGCAACAACGATTGACCTGGCCATCGCGTCGGAGGAGCTGACACGGATGATGATAAGATGTATTGTGCACGGGACAGACCACGGATCGGACCATCGGGCGATTGAGACTATGTTCGAGATTGCGACTCCGGGCGTGGACGGCAAGCCTCGACTTTTGTTCAAGAACGCCCCATGGAAGGCGATCAATGCCAGGATTGAGACAGCAATGCAATGCATCCCTATGGGAGGCACTGTGCAGCAACAGACGGACCGGCTCATGTCGGTAGTATCGGAAGCGGTTGAGGCCCTGACGCCCACAGCCAAGCCGTCTAGGTATGCGAAGAGGTGGTGGACGGAGGACCTCACTCAGCTCCGTCGGATCCACACAGTCTGGAGGAACCGGGCGAGGGCAGAGAGACGGGCTGGCCACTGCCCACCGGATCTGGAGGAGCGAGCCCAAGCCGCGGCGAAGCAGTATCACGACGCCATCCGACAACAAAAGAAGAAGCACTGGCACGAGTTTCTGGCCAACGATACGAACATCTGGAAGGCAGCCAAGTATCTATGCGCCGACAAAGGCGCCTCTTTTGACAAAATTCCTCAGCTTACTAGGGCGGACGGCTCAAAGACGGAAGAAAACGGAGAACAGGCAGAAGAACTACTATCTACCTTCTTCCCTCCGCTCCCGAACAACATCGAAGACGAGGGGCAGCGTCCACAGCGGTCGCCTGTACCCTTCCCCGAGATCACGTTGGAAGAGGTGGAGAGACAGCTGTTTGCAGCGAAATCGTGGAAGGCGCCCGGAGAGGACGGGTTGCCAGTAGCCGTGTGGAAGCAGACGTGGCCCGCAGTGAAGCATCGGGTTCTCGCTCTGTTCCGAGCTTCGATGAACGAGGGAGAACTGCCTAGGCAATGGAGACATGCGAAGATCATCCCGCTGAAGAAACCGAACAAGAACGACTACACCATCGCGAAGGCCTGGCGACCGATCTCGCTGTTGTCGACGCTGGGGAAAGTGCTGGAATCGGTGATAGCCGAGAGGATATCGCATGCTGTCGAAACATACGGGCTCCTGCCCACGAGTCACTTCGGGGCTCGGAAGCAGCGATCGGCAGAGCAGGCGCTGGTTCTGCTTCAGGACTACATCTACAGAGCATGGAGGAGGAGGAAAATCCTCAGTCTGGTCAGTTTCGACGTCAAAGGCGCGTACAACGGAGTGTATAAAGAAAGACTACTTCAGAGGCTCAGGGCGAGGGGAATCCCGGAAAAGCTGGTGGCGTGGGTGGATGCGTTCTGTTCGCAACGGACAGCAAGCATTCAGGTCAACGGCCAGGACTCGGAGGTTCGCTCTCTGCCCCAAGCGGGCCTACCTCAGGGTTCGCCGCTGTCCCCTGTTCTGTTTCTGTTCTTCAACGCCGACTTGGTCCAGCACCAAATCAACGAAAATGGAGGTGCACTAGCATTCGTAGACGACTATACGGCATGGGTCACCGGACCATCACGAGAGGCGAACCGACAGGGGGTCCAGGCCATCATCGACCGAGCCCTCGACTGGGAGCGACGAAGCGGAGCGACCTTCGAGACAGACAAGACAGCCATTATACACTTTACACGGAACTGGCGCCAGCCAGAGGACTGGTCCCCTTTCAGTATCAAGGGGGACATCGTCCGGCCCAAAGACCAGGTAAAGATTCTAGGCGTGATCATGGACACCAAGCTCCGCTTCAAGCAACACGTGGCAGAAGCGGCATCGAAGGGCCTCGAAGCCGTGCTGGAGCTCAGACGACTCAAGGGCTTGTCACCGTCAACGGCGAGACAGCTCTTCGTGGCGGCGGTGGCCCCCACGATGGACTACGCATCGACCGTCTGGAAACACACGTGTAACGCAGCCCAGATGAAGGTCATCAACAGGGTGCAGAGGATCGGGGCTCAAGCAGTTGTGGGAACCTTCAACTCGGTGGCTACAGCGGTTGCCGAAGCAGAAGCAAGCATACAGTCAGCCCAGGAACGATTCGAAAGGAAAGCGATCAAATTCTGGGTGCGTCTCCGGACATTACCGAACAATCATCCGCTGCGACATATCAGAGTCAATACCTTCAAGAGGCACATCTCGCCTTTCCAGACGATGGCCGCGGCCTACCGTGACTTGTCCCTGGACAGACTGGAGACCATCAACGCGTTTTCGCTGTCACCATGGGAGAACCGAGTGCAGACGGTGGTTGAAGACGATGGAGACAAGGCAAGCGCAGCGATTAAGACAGGCTGGGCCGCAAAGATCGCGACAGCTAGTTCGGCAAGAAATGGAGTCGTGGGCTTCGGGAGAGCACTGCATCTCCCTAAGTCACACACGGGAGGCGGCTTCACGACAACGGAATCATGCACAGTCGGTCTCAGGACGGAGCAGAACCCGTTCACGGCAGAGCTTCAGGCGATGGCGACGGCAGTAGAGTCCCTCTCGGAGAGGATCCGTCACCTTGTCATATACTTGTTTGCCAGCAGCAAAGCCGCCGTGCTAGCAGTAAGCAGACCCCGACAGCAATCAGGCCAGCAAGAGATCCGTCGTATCTACGAGGCTATCAGTGTCCTACAAAACAGAGGCAACAGAGTGTCACTATTCTGGCTCCCGGCTGGGGTAAAGTCGAAGCTCGTCAAGGAGGCCAAGGCAGCGGCAAAGGAGAGTACCCAACAAGGGAAAACACCTAGGAAGAAGCCAGCCAGGGCTTTCTCAACCACGCTTAGGAACGCGTTACAGAGGGTACAGGAGACGAACCCCGGAATACCAGAGTGGGTCGGAAAGTTCTCAAAGAGAGTCGACTCGGCTCTGCCAGGAAAGCACACACGGCAACTGTACGATTCATTTTCATGGAAGCAGGCCAGCACACTGGCCCAGCTGCGGACGGGGATGGCAAGGCTCAACTGGTACCTGCACCAGATCAGGGCGGCCGCCTCGGATCAATGTGCATGCGGACAAGCAACAGAGACGGTTGAGCATTTTCTCTTCCGGTGCACCCAATGGACAGCACAACGCGCACCGATGATCCAACGGACTGATACGCACAGAGGTAACCTGTCATTTTACTTAGGCGGAAAGGCCGCATCAGACCCTGACGACTGGTCACCATGCATGGATGTCGTAAGAGAGACAGTGAAGTTTGCCATGGCAACGGGACGACTCGATATGCAGGTCAACCAAACATAGGACAGGAACAGCATAACATCACATCACTAACATTAACCACCGACTAACCCCATACGCACCCTCGTGCCACCGACAGCAGGGCTCGCTTCAGCCGCCGAAGATAGGGACCTGAACACTTGGAGGAAGTGCTCCAAGATGGCCTGCTACTAACCTCACGAGAAATTGCAATCATCGGAAGGCGTAATCAAAGATGACGCAGACGGAAGTGGATTTCATACACGGGGCTTATTTTGAGACTAGGGTAAAAACTCAACAAGGGAAGCATGTAAGACACATAGACGTTAGAGCCCTTTATGGCTTAGCCAGGGCGTAATAAACTCAGTGAGTGAGTAAGGGGTGTCCTCCTATTCCGTCATTCATCGCCTTGCGTCGAGCCGGCCCGTTGCCAGCGCGAAACTTATTGTCGCTCGAACCGCTTGCATGTTTGGCGTACATTTGTCGTCGTCCGACGGGCTGTTGCCTCCCAGATAAAAGGATATGTTGATTCTCTGTGTCTCTGTGCACTGGAGCATCTCGCTTCTGAACGTTGTCCATTTTGTGCACCGGAAGAGGAAATGCTCAACCGTCTCTGCTGCCTGTCCGCAAGCCCCGAACAACCCACTCCTTCCGGGAAGCCACTCGGCCGGCCGTGGCTGTGCCTTACCGACCCCGTTAGCCTATTGCTCCACATGGAGACCTTCCCACAGGAGTGTCTCGGCCCGGGGCAAAGCCGAGACGGTGCCGCCCCGTATCCGGTACGGGCTATACGGTCGCGTCGTCCGAGTTTGCACTTGAATCCGGCCGCAACGGCAGTCCCGTCTCTGAGCCGACAGACATGCGCCTCCGTCCTCTCGAGCGTCTCAAGTGCAGGGGCTATTACGCCGGCGATACCACGTCTTCTTAGACGCCCCAGGTACGAACTGGGAGTGCATCAAATGAACCGGCGATACCGCGTTCAAGCGACGGCCCAGGTACCAGCTGGGAACGCAGCTCCCCCGCTGCCTTCTGGTCACGACCACGGCGCTACGGCCCACCGGAAACCCTGGGCGCAACCCCAGGTCCAGCTTACCGTTACCGCGACTCGTTTCCGACTCGCAGCCGACCATGTCTTGCAGATCAGAGGCGCAGAGCAGCCGTCACGCCGGCACGACTACTCGCACTCTGTCCACGTACCCAACCCATGTACGCCGTATGATGTTCGATCGCGGTGCGCTGTGTCCTCGGGATCGGTCCGGCCGCTTTTCCTGTGCTCGAAGCTTAACAAGTCTGCTGACACCATTTCTACCCGTCGGTCTTAACAACTTCCATTACGCTCGACCAGAGCACGTAGGCTTGTTCCGAGCCCTCGCCGGGAGACGCGCCGATGCCTCATGATGCTCGACTCGTCCGCCTCCCGAGCCCAGAGCTGGATGGGCCGGAGGGTGTCCTGTCTCTTCATCGACGTCAGCCAATGTCAAGTCGGATGGTTTTCTTACGCCAGTATCCCCCGTGTAGCATGTTGGTTTCGGAAATGGCGTGGATGGTGCGGCGGTCGTTGATCGCGTAGTCCGTTTGTAGGTTCGAGAGTGCCGATGAAAATTTTCATAGCACCATCCAACCGCGGTTTTTCGACCGCGCGCGACACACCGCGCCACACCAACCACTCCTACTGACACCGGACACCACGAGAAGGTCTGCCACATCGTCCTACTGCTTTTTCAAGCAGCATCCAGTGTGCTCACTGGAGGCTCGTACATCCAGGCACGGTGGAAAGTGAGAGCGGCGCGCCTCGCAGACTGCTCTGGCGGGCGGGAGGCGAAACACGGTTCGGAAATACGCAGCCCCAAGGCGCAGGCGCTGATGAGGATGGGTGGGCCACCTGAATTGTGGCGTAACCTGGCCATTAGAGCGCTCCTGATATAAACAATAAGCGTACTACGGCCTGAGGCTTATTCACCACGTCCATCTCTTTCCACAACATCCTTTCTACATCTACCCAACATGCCTAGATTGAACATCGAGGAACGGATCACAGGTGATCCAACATGATCCCTGTTCTTCACTCCTAGCTCTTTCAATGGACCAACAGACGCTTTGGTATTGAGACAATGTTTCTAGCCAATCGCAGCAAGAATGTGCGGTTCGCGTCCCTTTATGCATGAATGTTCACATCCTCACTTCAATTTGCAAACGCATGTTAGCAGAGTCCTTGCTCCGAACGGAGCATGCCAACCAGGGCGGCAGTTAGACAAGAGCAACGTCCTCAGCAGCTCCATCAAACCACACTTCCCCTCACTCCCCGAAACGCTAAGTTGATCAAGAGGTGCTCTCAGTGGACGTCATCATCGATGCCGATTCCGACGTGCTTCCGGCCGTTTTGATGAACGAAGTAATGTGTGTGGAGGGAGGGGCTGATGAGTCAGCAATGGCCAGACGGTGGTCAGTGAGGGATCCCCGACGTGGTTCCAGGGCGGCGCCGTCTTGCCTCCTCTCGGTTATCGCGCTTTGGCTTAAGAGCCTTGATGTGACTGAAAGTGGCGGCTTCTGAACGAACGGATAGGCTGTTGCGCTTTCCATATTTATCGCATGCAAATCTTGCAAGAACTCTTCATCTGTACGTTTGCTGTCATGATTGACTGCGACGGTACCCACATGTAACCCACCAGGCGAGTCACCAGAGAGAATGCACATTTTCAATGCCCTCCGACGCTGATGGCGGAGTTCTTCCGTTCCGAACCCGGCCTGTGCCGTTGGCCTGCATACTTGAATGTCTGACTACAGCGACCCAACTACATATTAATCCGGCCCTCACAAGCCCGAAATGGTGGGCATTGCTCCTTGAAACGGACGGAGCGGAGCATGGTAAAACCGACACAGAAACATCTTAGACGGTGAGCTTGACCGTTTGTGTGAGCTTCCAGCGTCTTGTCACTGGGGGGTGTCGCTCTAATGAGGCCAAACCTGGGTTGACTGCAGGACACGCTTGATGCCTGAGCGCTTAGGCGACAGTACTGTCCAAGACCGAGACACCAACCAATGGGCACTGCAGAGCACTGCAGGTCTTGACCGATCAACAGCTTGATCATGGTTATCAACTTCATGCAAAGTACGCGTGTACATTCACAATGATGAGGGTGGTGCCGCGAATGTTCGTCCGTGTATTCTCTGTCGCACTGCAGAAACCTTTACTTTCCAACCTGCGGCCAAGGTGGTGTTGAGGTACCGGTACGACTTGCCTCGGCCGATATGCAAGCCAGCCAACCAACCCAGACTCGAAGCTTATTAATTCGCGTTCCCGAACATAAGCCGGGGGCTGACTAAGTATCGTCTGTTCAGACGCGTCCGGCGAACTTGATAATTATCCATGCGCAAATGCCATGTTTGAGTTGCGCCTCACTAACACGACTTCATTAAAGAACCAACTATAGGAGAGCACATGCGAATAATGTAACTTCTGCATATTGGATTATGTAGTAAGTACAGACGGACGCGACAATTAAAACTAGGACCGCCGTACGCCATTGTAAAGTCTGCTTTTGTTTCATCGGTCGTGTGCCACAGATCCAAATGGAACTTGTACAGCTATAGCCATTCGCCCGGTGATCGGCCTTTTTGGGCACCAGAACGCACCTCAATATTACTGTATTCTCTATCGTCTTTATGACCGCAGTCTTCCAGGATTCCTGCTGACTTTCTTAAGTGTTCTTAGCTATAGCTATTAGTAGTGCAACTAACTAGCCAGTATTGGCCTTCAAGAAGTTCGAAATGAACCCTTGAGCACAGCCTTACGCTGAGAGTAGCTAACCGATGACCGATGCAGTTGAGCGATCCAGTGGCTGAAATGGCGCCAACGAGCGTGGATGCTGACCTCCTCTCTCCCGATGATTGGCAGTAATGGCATAAAGAAGTGGGGTTTCCATGGATCGCGTAGAGCCTGATGGAGACCGCGTAAAGCAACGGCCACGCGACAACACAGCCTGAGTGTGGCGTAAGTCATGCAACCACCGATGATGCCCGGCGGAGTTCCAGTTTACAACAAAGCAGAGCGCATGCGGTGCTGTCAGCTAGTAGATCACTCTGCATAGGATTAGTCACCATCGAGCGACCTGGGCCAGATGCAGGCACTCCAAGCACCGTCGAATCACGCATCCCGGCCAAGCCACTTAAGACGAAGAATAACCAATAAGCAATAGTTAACTTCTTCTCTTTACCTACAATGCTCATGCGGAGGTGACTCCACAGCTTGACATACGCTCATTGGCACCTCTCTCACCGAAGGACGAAAAGATCCTTGTCGCCCGACATGTCATGCAAGTCCAGAGCGAATCTGCCTTGCTGCCTCGACGCCTCTGCGACCAGCAGCAGTCCGCAAGGCGGCTTTTTCGTCGGCCTCTATTCCGAACTACCGCATAGTTCAAACCGTTGCCTCTTCCGCGCGATACACATCCTCTACATCCTGTACAGCACTCCCTCGCGCAGTGCACTTTCTACGCAATAAGGCTGCCACCAGCAGCCACCTCATTCACCTCACAAGCATGTCGGACCCTCAGAACTATACTGTTGGCTGGATCTGCGCCATCACCACCGAGTTTGTCGCTGCACAGCTTTCCCAACATCCGGCTCGGATTGATGGTCGGCATCGGAGGCGGCGCGCCGAGTCAGAAGCACGACATCCGCCTCGGCGACATCGTGGTGAGCAGTCCCCGTGACGGCAAAGGCGGAGTTTTCCAGTACGACTTTGGCAAGACGATACAGAATCAGACGTTTCTGGAAACGGGGTTCCTGAACCAATCTCCGAAAGTACTGCGAGCGGCCGTAGGTGGACTCAAAGCTATGTACGAGGCGGATGGCCACCAGCTTGACGACGATGTTAAGAGGGTTATCGGGAAGAAGCCTCGACTCCGAAAGAAGTACTCGCGGCCACATCCGAGCAGCGACAGGCTGTACAAATCAGACATCGTGCATGCGCCGGACACGGAGGAAGGCTGCATCAAACTATGCGGAGACGATTCATCCCACCTCGTACCGCGCCGCGAACGGGACGAAGACGAAGACAACCCGGCAGTTCACTATGGACTAATCGCCTCTGCCAATCAGCTCATGAAGGACGCACTGGTCCGGGACAGACTGGCGGCCGAAAAAGACGTGTTGTGTTTTGAGATGGAGGCGGCCGGCCTGATGAACCATTTCCCGTGTCTGGTCATCCGGGGCATATGCGACTATTCCGACTCGCACAAGAACAAAGAGTGGCAGGGTTTTGCGGCTATGGTGGCTGCAGCGTACGCAAAAGACCTTCTTCGCCAGATCCCGCCCAACAAAATCGAGGCTGAGAGGAGGGTTGCAGAAGTCCTGGGATCAAGTTAGTGTTCTGTTTCTTTACAATTCTACGACTACGATTGAAGCTCTATTGATTAAATACCTTTGTAGTACATGCAGATGTTTCTCAAATACGCTTGACCGCAAAAGATTTGCAACAAAGCCTGCATTTTCAGGAAGTCATGCAGTGGCTCGCTCCGCCAGATCCATCAATGAATTATAACAAAGCCTTCGAGCAACGTCATGAAGGTACAGGCCAGTGGTTTCTCGACAGCGAGGAATATTCGACGTGGAAAAAAGGGCCAAAGTCCTCTCTATGGCTTCACGGCATCCCGGGCTGCGGTAAGACTGTCCTAAGTTCAACGGTTATCAAGGACCTCAGCAGCACTAAATCTTACCCGGGAAGTCTTCTCTACTTTTACTTTGACTTTACCGACACTAGCAAGCAATCGCTTGAGAGAGCGCTTCGGTCGCTTATCGCTCAGCTCTACCATAAAAGTCACGACGTCCAGACGCATCTGGATTCACTTTACTCCTCGTGCAAAAATGCTTCGCAACAGCCAAGTGTGGACTTACTGATCTCGACATTCGAGGCCATGGCGCAAAAGATCGGCGAAGTATGGATCGTCCTGGATGCACTCGACGAATGCCAAACGAGAACAGGCCCAAAAAACGAAGGGTTGTTACACTGGATTGAGAGTCTTTCAAACTCACCGCAAGTGAATGCGCACCTTCTTGTGACGAGTCGCCCTGAACACGATATCAAATCAGCATTGGAGAGATACATCGACAATCAGATCCCTCTCCAGAGCGACCTTGTTACAGAAGACATACGTGCGTATGTTCATGGAACAGTGAGACAACACGAAGGATTTAAGAGGTGGCGAACGCGAGAAACGATCCTAAATGAGATCGAAAGCCACCTGATGGAAAAAGCCAACGGAATGTAAGGCAAAATCAATATCTTCAACATCTGTTGCTAAGTTACAACACAGGTTCCGCTGGGTTTCATGCCAACTTGATGCTCTCGAAAAATGCCCTGATCCCAACAGTCTTCGGCAAACGCTACGATCGCTACCAAGGACACTGGACGAAACATATGCCCAAGTCCTACGAAGAATTCCGCCTGAATTCGAGAAAAATGCGAAGCGGTTATTACAGTTTCTTGCCTTTTCTGCACGACCTCTACGAATTGAAGAAGCTGTCGACGTTATTACGGTAGACACCAAAAGCAAGCCCAGGTTTGACGCCGAGAACAGAATGCCGCAACCAGACGAAATCTCTATCTACTGTTCAAGCTTAGTAGCTGTTGTCACTCGATATAATAACAGCAGAGACAATAAGGGCAGAGAGCTACAGCTTGCGCATTTCTCAGTAAAGGAATACCTGATATCTGATCGAGTAGAGCAAAACATCTCTAAAGCCTTCAGAGAGCCACTAGCTAGAGCCGCTATCACAGAAGTCTGTCTTACGTACCTCTTGGAGCTAGACCACAACCTTTCGCCACTGAAGATTAGACAGCTATACCCACTCGCACAGTATGCTGCACGATATTGGATGAGCCATGCTATCAAAGCCGACATCAGTCAAGTCCTTAAACTCATTGGAGAGTTTTGCCTACATAAGGAATCTCCTAAAACATGCTACCAATTGTACAAACCAGATGAGCCATGGAATGAGGAACCGAACTCTGTTCATGAAGCCAAGACCCCTGTGTTATACTATATGGCATTTGGAGGCCATAAGGAGGTCGTCCAGATGCTTCTCGACAAGGGAGCAGACGTCAACGTCCAGGGCGGCCACTTCGGCAACGCTCTCCAAGTCGCTTCATACGGAGGTCACAAAGAGGTCGTCCAGATGCTTCTAGACAAAGGAGCAGACGTCAACGCCCAGGGCGGCGAGTACGGCAACGCTCTCCAGGGCGCTTCATACGGAGGTCACGAAGAGATCGTCCAGATGCTTCTAGACAAGGGAGCAGACGTCAACGCCCAGGGCGGCCCCTACGGCAACGCTCTCCAAGCTGCTTCATTTGGAGGCCACAAGGAGGTCGTCCAGATACTCCTCGACAAGGGAGCAGAGGTCCACGCCCAGGGCGGCGAGTACGGCAACGCTCTCCAGGGCGCTTCATATGGGGGCCACAAAGAGATCGTCCAGATGCTTCTCGACAAGGGAGCAGACGTCAACGCCCAGGGCGGCGAGTACGGCAACGCTCTCCAAGCTGCTTCATTTGGAGGCCACAAGGAGGTCATCCAGATACTCCTCGACAAGGGAGCAGACATTGGAAACGCTCTCCAAGCTGCTTCATACGGAGGCCACAAGGAGATCGTCCAGATGCTTCTCGACAAGGGAGCAGACATCAACGCCCAGGGTGGCAACATCGGCAACGCTCTCCAAGCTGCTTCATTTGGAGGCCACAAGGAGGTCGTCCAGATACTCCTCGACAAGGGAGCACACGTCAACGCCCAGGGCGGCCACTTCGGCAACGCTCTCCAGGGCGCTTCATATGGGGGCCACAAAGAGATCGTCCAGATGCTTCTCGACAAGGGAGCAGAGGTCCACGCCCAGGGCGGCGAGTACGGCAACGCTCTCCAAGCCGCTTCAGACGAAGGTCACAAAGAGATCGTCCAGATGCTCGTCAACAAGGGAGCAGACGTCAATACTCAGGGCGGCCACTTCGGCAGTGCTCTTCAAGCTGCTTCGCTTAGAGGCCACAAGGAGATCGTCCAGATGCTCCTCAACAAGGGAGCAGACATCACGGTCGCTAATGAGGGCGGATGGACACCGTTCTATTCAGCCTCAGGCAGCGGCCATCTCGAGGTTGTCAAACTGCTTCTCGACAAGGGAGCAGACATCACAGTTGCTGATAACGATGGATGGACGCCGCTTCACGCAGCATCAGGCAGCAGCCATCTTGAGGTAGTCAAGCTGCTTCTCGACAAGGGAGCAGACATCACGGTCGCTGACAAAGATGGATGAACGCCGCTTAAAGCAGCCTCAGGTAACGGCCATCTCGAAGTGGTCAAACTGCTTCTTGACAAGGGAGCAGACATCACGGTCGCCACGAAAGACAACCGATCACCCCTCTTATGGGCGGCAAAGAACGGACATGAAGCTGTTGTTAACATGCTGATCGATACAGGTAAGGCCGACGTGGACTTGATAGACACAGAGGGCCGCACAGCACTTTCTTGGGCTGCTATGAAAGGCCAAGAACAGACAGTGTCAATCCTAGTCAAAAACAGCAGGAAAGCCCTCAATTTTCGAGACAACAAAGGCTGCACGCCACTCATGTGGGCACTCAAACGATCCCATCACATGGTGGTGGAAGCACTCAGTCAGGGTGGGTGTTCAGTAGAAGAATCGTGTATAGAACAGTTGGCTTTTCAGGCGTTCAATTCGTTGCCGGCCGCCATGTTAGAGCAGTTCTTTGCCAATATTGGTTATGCTGCTGTGGACGATTTCTTAGGACTTCAGGCACTATTTCATAGGCATTGCGTGCTTTAACCTAAAGCATTTTCCTCGAGACCACAATAGTTATCAAAATGTGTTTCAATGATAAGGGCGGTCTATCCTACGCTATGGATTCATCTTGTCACCCTGTCTGGCCTGCCTTCACCTTCCTAACTGGCAATATCCCAGTCATCAGCCCTCGTCGATTTGACTGTACGATTCGTCCTGCAACATTGCCAAGAGCCCAGCCATCCATTGGTGAAGCCCTCTGCTTTGAAGTAAGAAAAAATGACCAGTATTGGGCTTCCGGGCCTTACCTCAACAGCATGCGGTTCTGAACTATTTGATTTGCATCAGCCTTAATGAAACAGCCATATTGTCGATTGAGCCTGTCGATTTCCTTTCGCCCGTTGGCTTCTGAGCCAGCTTCGGTCGCGAGGTCATTTAGAATCTTGGCACCGAACCCCCGATCTTGGTCCTGCGGCATGGTGCCTGTGACTTCCTCGAAATGTGGTCGAAGCAGGGGATGGAGGTTGGCTGGAAAGTCTGGCTTCTGGGATGGGGTCGTGTCTGGATCCATGACTTGCTTGTAAATCGGCGAGACGTAGACGCGAAGTGGATGTTGCGGGTGAGGCGAACATACTCCGACAATAAAGGCGAAGTCCGACTGTTCATTCGCCATAGACACTCAGCGATACGTTCAGGTGACACGGCCGAAAGCAAACACGGGGATCAGGCAAACAATTCAACATCTGCAGTCACGCGTGAAGCCGTTGAATGAAGGCATGGCGCTGATTGGGCGACCTGTTATCAAGTATACCGCAGTCAAGACGCTACTTCCTCTTGGCTATCTACGCACTTGTCGGTTTCGATTGAGGTTATGCCGCTAACGCTTGCAAACCGACAACACGATTGTCAGCGTTGCGCCAGGAGTTACATCGTCAACGCCGACAGCACTGTGCCACAGGTCCATTGCGTGAGGGACTGGCAACTTAACTCGCACTAACTTTGGAACCTAGGTTAACCAGGCAGTAACTAGTGACCCGGGATAGACCCCACCGGGTTCTAGACCCGAGATAATTCCATGTACCCTGTATTTAGAGTGGGGCTGAAGAGAACCTACCCGTGAGAAAGTTGTAATTAAGCTGAAGTAATTTTAATCAACGTTCGCGTCAAGGAGATCGCCACGCGGCTTGCGCGCTGGACCTCTTTTCCCAGTATGCTTAGTATGTGATACAGAGGTTTTCTTGAAGTCATGTTCCAATCAAGTTTCCAAAACTATCCTCACTCTGTTTACATCCTATGTCTGAAACCCATGCGCAATACTAGCCACAAAGCTGATTACTCTCTAGATCCTATTACACACACCATTCAGCGAAGGGGTTTCATCTGCAAGCTCTGCCATGGCTGCTTCTAGACATGTGTTTACCGTTATCTCTAATAGTGCCACGTTATCATCCACTGTTAGTCTCGACACTGAGTGGCCTCAGTGACCGCTCGTGCAGCCAAGGTACCAGAAAGGCAGGCGGATCTCATTTACCCCACTGAGCAGGCTGCGTACCACCTTCACAACTGAGAAAAGTGCTTTTGTACCGGTCATACCCGATTGTGCCAATCACGCTCAGCCCATGATCAACCTCCGTCGGTGCATGTCGTGCGACTGGGAAGACTCGCTCGTTGGCCAATAGCGGACAGCTCCACCTCTAAGAGAGCTTCCCGCTTTGCCGAAAATAGACAATGTTTGCTCGTTCTGGGCGCTTGCTCTCAGCCGCATCGCCTGAGAGTCGCATCGCTGATTCTTGGTGGAAGCAGCGACGAGCGTAATCACTGGCACCGTTATAAATGGGGTGGTTTCTCGTCGTCGGTCCGTTCACTCTCCGCCTTTTCGTTCCACAACATCAAGACTTTTCAAGCGGCTGACTGTATTCAAGAACACAGACCATATCAGGGACTCAGACGCCGCGGGAATCGACCTCCCTAATTTTGTCTACAAACGCCTCGATGAAGCTAGGAGTAGTCTGCCGTCAGACCAGGACCGTGGATTCGCGATGAATGCGATCACTGTGATCCTCTACTTATTAGATGTGGTCGTCACACCAGCAGAATGGTGCATGACAGACAGTGTCAGAGAAGCCGCAGGGAGGGAGGATGTGAAGCGACTCTGGGAAAAGAATAACCTCTCTGATGTTTCTGACCTGATTTGCCTAACGCATGATCAGGCGCTTTTGAGGTAAGAAGACAACTTCTCCACGCAAATTAACAAATTCTCGCAAGATCTTCGGGCGTTGGTGGAAAGCAGAGGTCACGAATACCAACGAGGTCAGCTTGAACGAGAGAGGCGTCCACTTTATGGAAGCAGTTGCGATTGGGTCTGCTGGGGGGCCATTCATCGATGCTAAAGGCAGTGATGGATTACGCCTGGTCGAACCCAATGTACGAGATGTCTTATGCTGTATGGTGATTCTATTAAACACTTGCACCAGTAGACTTAGGGTTTTAATCGATATGGTCATGGCCTTTACTGGTAAATCCTTCTAGCCGGGCTTAACGACACGGCGATGCTTGTAAAGTCGTGCACGTATCCCATTGGTAGCCTGCCCAAAGCGCGCTCTTCATGGTCACAAGATGCCGCAGCCGCATTATCACAGTTTACCCAGCAAGAGGATCTCTAAATAGACTTAGTAAGGCTATAATTACTTCCTATTTCCTCCGCTTGCAAGAGCCGTGTAGGATCATGTCAAAGGAAGTGAAAACAATGCTTGAAGCCCTAACAAGTCGTGATCTTCGACATAACCAATGCCGGTCAGGAACTGATCCAAATCGTCTGCTGGAGTCAACCAGAACGCCTGAAAAGCCAGGCTGGCTTTCAAAAGGTCTGACATACGGCTCCCGCCCTGAATTAGCAATTTCGCCACACGAAGGTGAGATTTCCGCATAGCCCACATCAGTGGCGTGTAGCCATCCCGGTCTTGTGAATTGATGTCCACAATATTGTTCGCAAGGAGTAAATGCACAATAGCTACATGCCCTTTACTAGCAGCCCATGAAAGCGTTGTACGGCCGTTCTTATCACAAGAATCTGGATCCAAGGTCGCTTGGGACAAAAGCAGACGAACCGCATCCTCGTAGCCCCCTCTCGCGGCCCATATAATTGGTGTGGCACCCTCAACATCCTTGGAATTTGCGTTAACGCCATACGCATGGATCTCATTTGCTGCATTGCCTTTATCATTTGGTACAACAAGTGAATCTGTTGTTTGCTGGTAAATATCCGCGGACTGCCCGTTGTCAGAGGTACCATCTGGCGGCGTCCCTGTGTCGTTGCGCGTTGCTACAACGTCCGTTCGCAAGTCGAGAAAAGTTCTGAGGACAGAGTTTTGACCGTACTCAGCCGCCCACGACAGCGGCGATCGACCGTGCTCGTCTCTCGAATCGACATCGACCTTTCCTGAGTTGATGAGTATGTTAACAACAGCGTTATGACCGTACTCAGCCGCCAACGACAGCGGCGATCGACCGTGCTCGTCTCTCGAATCGACATCGACCTTTACTGAGTTGATGAGTATGTTAACAACAGCGTTATGACCGTACTCAGCCGCCAACGACAGCGGCGATCGACCGTGCTCGTCTCTCGAATCGACATCGACCTTTCCTGAGTTGATGAGCATGTTAACAACAGCGTTATGACCGTACTCAGCCGCCAACGACAGCGGCGATCGACCATGCTCGTCTCTCGAATCGACATCGACCTTTCCTGAGTTGATGATTGTCTCGACAACTGCTTGATGGTCTCCGTATGAAGCAGCTTGGAGAGCGTTGCCAATGTCTGCTCCCTTGTCGAGAAGCATCTGGACGATCTCCTTGTGGCCCCTATCTGAAGCAGCATAAAGAGCGTTGCCGTACCTGCTGCCCTGGGCGTTGACGTCTGCTCCCTTGTTGAGAAGTATTTGGACGATCTCTTTGTGGCCTCCTGATGAAGCGCCTTGGAGAGCGTTACCAAAGTAGCCGCCCTGGGCGTTGACGTCTACTCCCTTGTCGAGAAGCATCTGGACGATCTCCTTGTGGCCCCTATCTGAAGCAGCATAAAGAGCGTTGCCGTGCCTGCTGCCCTGGGCGTTGACGTCTGCTCCCTTGTTGAGAAGTATCTGGACGATCTCTTTGTGGCCTCCTGATGAAGCGCCTTGGAGAGCGTTACCAAAGTAGCCACCCTGGGCGTTGACGTCTGCTCTCTTGTCAAGAAGTATCTGGACGATCTCTTGGTGGCCTCCAAATGAAGCAGCTTGGAGAGCGTTGCCGTACTCGCCGCCCTGGGCCTTGACGTCTGCTCCCTTGTCAAGAAGCAGATGGACGATCTCTTTGTGGCCTCCTGATGAAGCAGCATAGAGAGCGTTGCCATAGATGCCGCCCTGGGCGTTGACGTCTGCTCCCTTGTCGAGAAGCATCTGGACGATCTCTTTGTGGCCCCCATATGAAGCGCCCTGGAGAGCGTTGCCGAAGTGGCCGCCCTGGGCGTTGACGTCTGCTCCCTTGTCGAGGAGTATCTGGACGATCTCCTTGTGGCCTCCGTATGAAGCAGCTTGGAGAGCGTTTCCAATGTCTGCTCCCTTGTCGAGGAGTATCTGGATGACCTCCTTGTGGCCTCCAAATGAAGCAGCTTGGATAGCGTTGCCGTACTCGCCGCCCTGGGCGTGGACGTCTGCTCCCTTGTCGAGAAGCATCTGGACGATCTCTTTGTGACTTCCAAATGAAGCGGCTTGGAGAGCGTTGCCGTAGTGGCCACCCTGGGCGTTGACGTCTGCTCCCTTATTGAGGAGCATCTGGACGATCTCTTTGTGACCTCCGTATGAAGCAGCTTGGAGAGCGTTGCCGTACTCGCCGCCCTGGGCGTTGACGTCTGCTCCCTTGTTAAGAAGTATCTGGACGATCTCTTTGTGACCTCCGTATGAAGCAGCTTGGATAGCGTTGCCGTACTCGCCGCCCTGGGCGTGGACGTCTGCTCCCTTGTCGAGAAGCATCTGGACGATCTCTTTGTGACTTCCAAATGAAGCGGCTTGGAGAGCGTTGCCGTACTCGCCGCCCTGGGCGTTGACGTCTGCTCCCTTGTCGAGAAGCATCTGGACGATCTCTTCGCGACCTCCGTATGAAGCGGCTTGGAGAGCGTTGCCGTACTTGCCGCCCTGGGCGTTGACGTCTGCTCCCTTGTCGAGAAGCATCTGGACGATCTCTTTGTGACTTCCAAATGAAGCGGCTTGGAGAGCGTTGCCGTACTCGCCGCCCTGGGCGTTGACGTCTGCTCCCTTGTTAAGAAGTATCTGGACGATCTCTTTGTGACCTCCCCATGAAGCAGCTTGGAGAGCGTTACCAAAGTGGCCGCCCTGGGCGTTGACGTCTGCTCCCTTGTCGAGAAGCATCTGGACGACCTCCTTGTGGCCTCTATATGAAGCAGCTTGGAGAGCGTTGCCGTACTCGCCGCCCTGGGCGTTGACGTCTGCTCCCTTGTTAAGAAGTATCTGGACGATCTCCTTGTGGCCTCCTGATGAAGCAGCTTGGAGAGCGTTGCCGTACTCGCCGCCCTGGGCGTGGACGTCTGCTCCTTTGTCAAGAAGCATCTGGACGATCTCTTTGCGACCTTCTGATGAAGCGGCTTGGAGAGCGTTGCCGTACTCGCCGCCCTGGGCGTTGACGTATGCGCCGTTTTTCAACAACTCTTCTACTGCACACACGACCCCTCCATATGCCACATAGTATAACACCGGAGCCATGGATTTGTCAAACTCTTCTGGCTCTTCCCATGGCCTATCTGGGTTGAAGAGACCGTAGCACGTTTTGGGAGAATCTTTGTCCAGGCAAAATTCTTTAATGAGATGAAGAACCCTGTTGGTCTCGGCTTGGAGAGCATGGCTCATCCAGTAACGTGCAGCGTACTGTGCGAGTGGATATGACTGTCTAACTCTCAATGGCAGAAGGTCGTGTTCCAGCTCCAAGAGGTACGCAAGACAGACTTCTGCAATAGAGGCTCTGGCTAGTGGCTCTCTGAAGGTTCCGGAGATATTTTGCTCTAGTCGGCCGGATACTAGATATTCTTTAACAGAGAAATGTGCAAGCTGTAGCTCTTTTACCTTATTCCCTTTGACATTACCGCCTCGAGTAACAACAACCACTAAACTTGAACAATAGATAGATATCTCGTCTGGTTGTGGCATCCTATTCTCAGCATCGAACCTGGGCTTGCTTTTGGTGTCTACCGTAATAACGTCGACAGCTTCTTCAATTCGTAGAGGTCGTGCAGAAAAGGCAAGAAACTGTAATAACCGCTTCGCATTTTTCTCGAATTCAGGCGGAATTCTTCGTAGGACTTGGGCATATGTTTCGTCCAGCGTGCTTGGTAACGATTGTAGCGTTTTCCGAAGACTGAGCGGATCAGGGCATTTTGCGAGAGCGTCAAGCTGGCATGAAACCCAGCGGAACCTGTGATGTAACTTAGCAACAGATGTTGAAGAGATTGATTTTGCCTTACATCCCGTTAGCTTTCTCCATCAGGTGGCTTTCGATCTCATTTAGGATTGTTTCACGCGTTCGCCACCTTTCAAATCCTTCGTGCTGTCTCACTGTTCCATGAACATACGCACGTATATCTTCTGTAACAAGGTCGCTCTGGAGAGGGATCTGGTTATTGATACATCTTTCCAACACTGATTTGATATCGTGTTCAGGGCGACTCGTGACAAGAAGGTGCGCATTGACTTGCGGTGAGTTTAAAAGACTCTCAATCCAGTGTAACAAACTTTCGTTCTTTGGGCCTATTCTCGTCTGGCATTCATCGAGTGCATCCAGGACGATCCATACTTCGCTGATCTGTTGTGCCATGGCCTCGAATGTCGAGATCAGTAAGTCCACACTTGGCTGTCGTGAAGCATTTTTGCACGAGGAGTAAAGCGAATCCAGATGCGTCTGGACGTCGTGACTTTTGTGGTATAGCTGAGCAATAAGGGACCGAAGTGCTTTCTCGAGCGACTGTTTGCTAGTGTCGGTGAAGTCGAAGTAAAAGTAGACAAGGCTCTTGGAGCAAGACTTGGTGCTGCTGAGGTCCTTGATAACCGTTGAACTTAGGACAGTCTTGCCGCAGCCCGGGATGCCGTGAAGCCATAAGGAAGACTTCGGCGTGTTTTTCCACTTCGAGTATTCCTCGCTGTCGAGCAACCACTGGCCTGTTCCTTCGTGACGTTGCTGCAATGCCTTGTTGTCATTAGTTGATGGATCTGGCGGAGCGAGCCATTTCATGACCTCCTGGAAATGTTGGCTTTGTTGCATCCTGTTTGTGGTTGAGCTGACTTGAGACATATCTTTACGTACTGCAAAACGAATGTAAGTAATTTAATCTGAACTAGAGTCATAGAATACTAACGATGTTCCATAATTTCGTCGATTCTTGAGGAGCCCTCTACATCCTCCCTGTCGATAACTTCAAGCAGCTCCTTTGCAAATGCGGCCGCGGTTGCTGTGGAATAGTTTTGCCACTGGTCGTTCTTGTGGGTGTCTGCATAGTCGCAGATCCCTCTGATTACGAGACAGGGAAAGTTATCCATCAGACCAGCCGCCTCCATCTCGAAGCAGATGCACTTGTCCCCAAGTCGCTGTACAATGTCGTCCCGAGAGATCCCATCCTTTACGACGGAGTTGCCTGAAGCAATGACGCCATAGTGAACTACGGGATCGGTGGATCGTCGATGTCGTCGCCCAATTTCTTTCCCTGTGTCGCAATGCTCGCAAGATTTCGTCTGGCTGGCCTCTTGACAACTTGCATCTTCGGATGGGATGCTCCTTGTCGCCTCGTTCGTACTGGCAGGCGTCCTCACAGAGGCATAGACAAGCCAAAATAAGGACCAAACCCATACCAGTGCCAGCTGAAAATAGTGCGTACTGACGTTATATGGAACAGCTCCTGCCAAAGACACTGCGCTTTGTGGATCCGGGCGTTGGATGTGTATAGAGGATGCTTCGAATAGCCGGTCGTTGTGCGCCCCTTGGTAGACGAACGCAGCGTCACCTGGTTCTGCTTCTGCTAGTAGGGGATGACGCTGGAGCATATCGTCTAGGATGCTGCGTACTCGAGGTCCTTTGAGCCGTCGTTTGGCTTTCAGTGCCGCCAATCCTTTGAGAAGGACCTCGGGCGGAGACGCGAGAGAACCGACACGTGTGAACTGGCCGTCGTTTCCCAGCTTCCCTAGATCGTACTGCACGACTCCCGGACTGGTACCAGTCGGCTGGCTAACGACAACGTCGCCGAGGCGGATGTCGATGTTGTCAGCCAGCCTGGGGATGCCAGCGCCAATGCCGACCATGAGGCCGAACCGAAGATGCGGAAGAGAGCTGGTCATGCTCCACGCTGTCGTCGCTGCGGACACAGTGCCGTACTTTCCAGCGGCTAGCGAGGCGATGACAACATTGTGGTCCCCAATCCGACCCCAGACATAGCTGTTTGTGTCTTTCGGGTGCTTTCTGAAGTTTTCCGGCTTCTGGTGCTCTTCGTCGAGCACGGCCTCTGCCGCGGTCAGCTCCTTGTCAAGAGCGGTGATCCACCCGATGGTGTACAACTGAGGGCTTGGAAGTCGCTTTAAGGATGTCATAGCGCTTTCATAGGGCTGAGAGAGGTCTGAGTCGGTGAGGGTTCATGGAAGGATACATGGCGATGCTCCTGTTGAACACGTCCCGAAAGCGATCAAAATAAGCCCTTGAACACAGCCTTGCGCTGAGGATAGCTGACTGGATGACCGATGCAGTTGAGCGATGCAGTGGCTGACGATTCGATAGCACCAACGAGTGGATGCTGACCCCTCTCCCGATGATTGGCAGTAACAGCAGAAAAAGATGGGTCTCGGGGGCCTAGCCTGATGGAGACCGCGTAGAACAATGGCCACGCGCCAACACAGTCGGGTGGCGGCGTGCGACCGCACAGCACGCCCGGATATCTTTCAGAGAAAGATGAGCCTGGTAAGCCTACTGGCCATGGTCCGTGGGTGGACGGTTTTGCTATGGACTTTGGTATCTCCTCTCAGTATCTAGTCAGGGAGCATCAGTAAGAGCATTGCTTATCAGTAAACAGCCGCTGCAGGCTATGTACTCTACTAAGATAACGCCCATCATGTCCATTGTAGAGCCTTATCACGCCAACAAATGATAGGCGTTAAGGTAGGTGTGGTGTAAGTCATGTAACCACCAATAATGCCCAGCGGCGCTCTAGGAAGGACGAGAAGCATAGGGGTTCTAGAGAGAGGCGAGGTGCAAGTCTCTAAAAATAAGGCGCCTGCGGTGCTGTCAGCCAGTGGGCCACCCTCCATACAATTAGCCAATATCGCGCCATCCGGGTCGGATGCAGGCACTTCGAGCATCGTCGAATCACGCATGGCGGCCAAGCCAGTTAGGACCAAAAAGAACCAATAATCGGTAAGTTATTCTCTTGATAATGCTTATGCAGGCAAGACCCCACAACTTGATGTACGCTTATTGGTAGCTCGCTCACCGAAGGACGAAAAGACCGATGCCGCCCAAGAAGTCATGCAAGCCCGGAGCGAATCTGCCTTGCTGCCTCGTCGCCTCTGCGGCCAGCAGCCGGCCCGAGGCGGCCTTTTCGTTGGCCTTTAAATCAAACGGCCGCATACTAAATAGCCCGAACGGGTTGCCTCTTCCGCGCGATCCTCATCCCTTACAGCACCCCCACGCGCAGTGCACTTTCCAGGCAACGAGGCTGACACCAGCAATTGCCTTCGCACTCCCCTATTTGATATTTCACCAACGGATTTGAGAGCTTCCTCTTCCGGTTGTCACACAGATGTAGCGAGGAAATTTGTTGAAACTTGGTTAGCATATTTGCCGCTCGAACTCAGGCTCACCTCAGTGTGGGTCTTCAGGTACCTCAGTCACGAGACTGAGCAGCTCAGGTCCCCACTTAAGCACAAGCGGGACATTCATAATGCGAGATTGATGTAGGATTCGATATTGTGCATCTGACGTAAATGCAGGGTGTCATCTTCCATTCCATATGTGAATGCGGCGATATGCACTTATGCAATTAACGCAAGTTATCATTGCATTTCTCTTCCATGCCTAACTTTCGACTTTCCTTCTGTTAATGAGTACATGTCTGCTGCCCTTTCCCTCGCGCTAGTTAGCTACCGCCTCTGCCTTGCGTTATCCTAGCGACGCAATTGCACCTTGCAGATAGGATACTCCTTTACCTGGTGTCAAAAACGACCCATACACATCACATGACACAGCACAAATGGGCGAACCGGCACCTCCAAACAAAGGGGGCATCCATGTTTAAAGACCTTGAATACCTATTGTGGTCCTAAGTGCTGGTGACGAGGACACTCCTTGCACGGGTGTTGCTGAGGAAATGCAGGGAGGTTTCCCAAGGGGGTTCCTGTAGGCGAGTGCGACGCGAGTCGCAAATGGCAATATTGTGTTGGTTCATGCACATCTCCGTAGAGATAATCAGTAATTTACAGAATCGTAGAGAACCGTCCAAATCAGTTTGGATGCTTTGACACATGACACCTTCCTAGGAAGTTGTCACCCCTTTTTGGTAACCGTAACCTACCTGTGAGTTACGGTTTCGTTGCCTTACATACCCCGTGTCTTTACCGTTAACATGATTTCTCAGCATAATGGTGGTATTATACCTTCCTAGGAATTTATCCCCCCTTTTTAGCAACCGTAAGTTACTGATGAGTTACCGTTTTGTAACCGAAAGAGCCCTTCTACTACACCGTCACGTCTTTGTTAACACAATAGTAGCATAGCGACTTCCTAGGAAGTTATCACCCCCCTATTTGGTAACCGAAACTGCCTATGAGTCCTTGGCCTGAAAAGCGACACCAGTGGCCTAATTTGATTGTAAAAAGTTGTTGCTTGCCCTATTAGATATGCTAACTTCATGCCGACAGATCGAAATCTGCTGTTATTTCTTTAACATTTAAATGCTTTCATGTTCTTACCACGAGCAAGAGGTCGTGCATAGCTGCAGATGCGCCTTGTCTAATGCTGGGTAGTGACCGCCTAGCAGTCCCCCTTGCTTGATCCCTATGCTTTGACTCTATTGCTCGAAGCGTGTCTTGGTGGCATCGAACAAGGTGTATTGCACGTTTTTGTCAATCCGGACTGAACGGTACGATTCTACCTTGTTGACGGCCTGTAGTCAGGAGCTGAAGAGACCAGGGAGCCCAATGACGCCGACGGCGAAGCCAGCAAGTATCTTTGCGGTGTTTTGTGATGTGCTAGATAGTGTCAAGAAGGATCACCTCTCTCGGCATTCCTAGACCAGGTCCTGTATTTACACTTTAGACAGTTGGCCGGGTCGCTTATGAGGCGGTGAATGCAGGAGTTCGCGCGGTTCACCTACTCGCGCTGCTCCCGCCAAGGCTCCCTAGTCCAGGCAAATGCACATTGGCCTGTACGGCGAAGAGCGGGGCGAGGCATTACGGCTGGTGTATTGTACTGTGAGGAGTAGCGGGGAGACACGCAAAGGGGGCTGAATAAGGGATCAGACTGCGAAATAGAACACTGTTGTATTTATGGCGAATTCAGACAATATGGGATAGCTCTTAGATATGGTGCTGCTGGCGAGTAAGAGCTGATGGCTTAAACAATTTTATGAGGGTTGCCAAGGCTCACCAGATGGACCTGGAAAGGGTGCCGTGGGCAGCGATGGTCCCAAGAGCAATATTTAGGGACATTGTAAGAGGGCAATAAGGTTGACATGTCGGACCGAACCGATCTCTTCCAATTTTATTCAAAGCTGATCTATAAAAAGCCGAAACCATTGATTGTTGCTCTTACCAGGACTAGCCTTTTCGGGGTCGGGCAAGTTTCCGATCGCTCCCTCACAGCCCCAAAGCCTTGCAGTAGTAGGCTGGGTTCGAAGGCACGACGCCTTTGCCTGCTCTCAAAAGATAGGTGAGCCAGCCGTTACGAACGACCTGTAACTGTACCAGTGCATGCTTCCTTGGCAGACCTTGGTGTTTTATCTCAGCGTCGTAGTAAAGGAAAAGCAGCCGGCGTATAATTTAAGCATGAAACAGCTATAGGCTATAGTATTCACCAACCGGGAAGATGGTCATTTGCCATTGAGCCTACCGTAGCAGGCCTACTAACTGACTGCAACTGGGACCCTGTTGAAGAGACTTCCAGCTCTTCAGTCTCCAGACCACCCATGGGCCGCTCCCTGGTCGCTTTCGAACCAAATCACCATACTGGAGCTGTATGTGTAGATACCCTTTAGGACGCAACCAGATATACCACGTTGCGTGGCACATTTACAATGTCAGCACCCGTGGAACCCTGGGTACCGGCCTTCACTGCATTTTAGACCTCACCAGAGCCGGTGAAAACATACTTGTTAGTTTGCGGGAATAGCAGTCACCGATTCGCAGCTCAACCTCTCGTTTTGGGCCCACTGGAACATGGTACCACGCTGTTTCGCATGTGCATCCTGTCACTGCCAATGACGACGCACCTTAACAAAGCGCCATACATATTCGATTTCGGCTCGCCATTCCGTCTACGTTCCTTCCAATCATACTACCATTTAGCGGGGCAGGCCCTGTTGATTGCGTATGGTTCAACTAGCCGATCACAACTTGACAAGATGAACTGACGTTCTTCAATGTGAGATGGGTCGGGACACCTATCCACAACATGGATTACCGTAGTAAGGGGATGATTACGGGTTTTGGGGATCTGATGGTCGATCGATGCGATGAGGAACTTCATCCATTATCTAGCCATGTACTAGTCGATGTAGCTAACAAAGGCATACATCTACTCATTTCTGAAGGAACAATAAGCTTTTTCTAGCTTGTGGAATGTATTGCCAATAGTATCACACGTCCGATTCTCACTAACAGACGTGATCGGAAGCAATTGAATTGATTCACTTGTCAAGAACACCCTCACTTTGCTTTGATGCTTGTCGTAGCGCCAGAACTTCCGTCGTGGTGTCCTCTGCCTCGTCATACCTCCCCTGGGCGTGGTATGTTGATGCGAGTGAGGCCATGCTCTCGATCGTGTCGGGGTGCCTCTTGCCAAGAACCTCCTGGCGTAGCTCAAGCGCTTCTATCTTAATCTTCTCTGCCTCGTCATACCTCCCCTGGGCGTGGTATGTTGATGCGAGTTCAGCCATGCTGTCGATCGTGTCGGGGTGCCTCTTGCCAAGAACCTCCTGGCGTAGCTCAAGCACTTCTACTGAGATCTTCTCATCCTCGTCATACCTCCCCTGGGCGTGGTATGTTGATGCGAGTGAGGCCATGCTCTCGATCGTGTCGGGGTGCCTCTTGCCAAGAACCTCCTGGCGTAGCTCAAGCACTTCTGTATAAATCTTCTCTGCCTCGTCATACCTCCCCTGGGCGTGGTATGTTGTTGCGAGTGAGGCCATGCTGTCGATCGTGTCGGGGTGCCTCTTGCCAAGAACCTCCTGGCGTAGCTCAAGCACTTCTGTATAAATCTTCTCTGCCTCGTCATACCTCCCCTGGGCGTGGTATGTTGTTGCGAGTGAGGCCATGCTGTCGATCGTGTCGGGGTGCCTCTTACCTAGGATTCTCTGCCGTATTGAAAATGCCTTCCTATCTACTGGTTCCTTCTCATTCCAACGTCCGCGGTCGAACAGATAGTCCGACACACGGCTCAGAAGGTTCGCAATATCTTCGCCTGCGCCCGCCTCGCATACTTCAGCCCACTCACTACATTGCAATGCATGAGGAAGCCACAGCTCGGTTTCTTCCCATGCACCTCGCGTTCTCCGCGGGAAGAGATCTGACACAAGAGTGAGTGCTGCCATAGAAAACTGCGCTGCATCCTGTCGGCGTCTTTTCTGGCTCATGCTATATCGAGCTGCATCCTGAACGAGCTTGTGCATCTCGTATGTCTGCCCGATTGACTGGTTTTTCCGCATGGATAAGAAGGAAAACTCTCTCAGGCGAGCCAAGGCAGTAGTGACAGCCTCGTTTTCATCATCTGATTCATCCTCACTCTCCGTGATCGTACTGGTACTACTCTGACTTTGTCCGTCGCCAACACCTGCTTGCGCTGCTGCCTTGATAAAACTTTCCGGAATGTTTTGATTGTGGACATACGCAAGGGTGAGAAGGAGCCGGTATGCCGTATCATCCTCTTGCCTTATGTGCTCCATCGATATTTGCCAAGTCTCCAGGATGCTGTTCGGGACTTCGCGTCGACGGTGACGGTCATGTTCTGACTTCTGCAGAATTCTCCACCTCTTTTTCCCTTCCTCGAGCCTCGACAAGTACTTCGCTACTGGCGTGGATGTTCGGCGGATGTTGTTACCTTGGAAATCCGGGACCAACAAATCGCCTTTCGACGCCGCTGCAATTGCCTCTGGAGAGCCTTCTTATTATTATTATGGAGTCACTATCCCCAGTCACACAGCGAGCACCTTACTTCGCCATGTATCCTGTCCGTTGGATCTTGTTCCGGCTCCTAGCCTACGTCACTCTAGGTTAGGCTCTGAAAATCCACTTTGATAGCGATTGTGCACATGGCGAGCAGGAATGAAGCTAGAGAGCCGCCTTTTTTGCTCCCCATTCCACCAGTTTTGGCGGTGTCCGCTAGCTTCCGCCATGAGCCGAGCCACAGGACTTGACGACAATGCTTGCGAGCAGGCAAAATATATCGCTGTACTTGAAATTCCCATTTCCGGCCCTGCTCGACAGCTTGAGCATATTATCAAGCTCCACAAACAAAGGTTTACGAAGTGGCTTCTTTCGGCAGTGACACCATGTGAAGCGGGTTCACACCTTTGGCGCGTCCGTTTGTAGGGGAAGAGACGTATGCCCAGGACCGAGTGGCCCTCAAACATGCCGCAATGATCATTGGGTCACAGTTACACTGTCCAGAAGCATCTTGAGCTCAAAGCTTCACTCAGTAGTCTCACATGATGTCAAAGAGTGTGTCGCATTACTGATGAGTGAATGATAGAGGCCGCTCGCTAATGGGCAACCTCTTGGCTTGATTCTGCTGTTTTTTGTCGGCCGTCTTTTCTGCATCAAGAAGGCTGGCCTCGAGATATGTGAGAGCGTACGACTCAACTCTGGGTCGGAGTAGAGACAATCTAAGAGACAATCGTGCTCATGTGCTGTGTAAGGACCAAGGACCAAGGACATCGACTAAAACAGCCACGTATCAATGATACTATCGACAGCAAGGATGCAGGGAGCAATCTAACACCTGCTGAAACTTGGAAAGCACCGCCCCTGACTAAGTATCCGAACCTTGGTCTATCACTCGTGCCCATCTGATGATAAAACTTTGTGCTTCAATCCCGCGACGGCTCCAGGCCATCGATGTGCCGACAAGGCGCCACCATCGATGACTAGGTCCGCTCCAGTGACAAACCCTGTGTCCGGCCCGGCCAGAAACGCAACGATCCCGGCGATCTCATCAGACGTCCCCGTCCTGCCAAGCGGAGTATTGTTGATCATGCTTTGCGCAAAGGGTCCCTGCTCCGATCGCAGAACTTGACCAAGCATAGGCGTCTCGATGGCCCCGGGGCTAACGGTGTTGATTCGCACTCCTTTGCGTCCCCACTCAGCAGCCTTGTACTGAGCACGGACGATGCAACCAAGCTTCGAGACACCATAAGCGTGGCTAGAGTCGGTATCGTGGTCCAGTTCGTGGTGCGTGATGAGGGAAGCTGTCGGGGCTGTTGCCAGATGAGTCTCCAAGCCCGGGTTGGGAGGGAGCAGGTGACCGGCAACCGAGGCTATGATGGTCAGGGAGCTTCCAGGAGGCATCAGGGGAAGAAAGCTGTCAAGAACGAGAGCGGTGCCAGTAAGGTTAGTGGCGTAGATCAGCTGGGTGTCGTTTGCGGCGCTGGATACACCGGCCGTAAGAATGACGGTCTTGATAGGACCGAGCTCGGCGGCTGTCTTCGCGAAGGAGGCGACCGATGTCTCGGAGGAAACATCGATATTCTTTGTTGTTATGAGATGGCCGGCGGGGTCGAGCGAGCCCTTGGCTTCGGACAGAGCAGCGGGCGAATAGTCTCCAACAAGGATATGGTGCGATGAGCCAAGTCGACGGGCGATGCAAAGTCCCATGCTGCCAGCCCCAATTACGACGAGTAGGGGGCGTGGCTGTGCCATGACGTTGGTAAGTAGGAAGTAATGCGAGAGTTTCAGTAGCTGTCGGTTAGAGATAGCATCGGTTCAACTGACACTCTGTAGGTAACGGCTCGACCCTCGCTTGAGGGGAAACTGAGCGCTGGGTGAGATCTTAGGCGTTACTTATACTGTGTTGATTCTCGTTGAAGCAGAAACAGGAGTGCTGCAAAAAAGCCATATTCTGCTGTTGATCACTTAAATGCTCCAGCCCTGACATGCTCACGCAGGGGGATCCAGAGGTGGAGGCAGCTCCGTTAATAGCCCAGCGTACAGTGACACACAACGGGGCGAGTCCCAGTATCAGCCTATCAGACGAGATACAGGCCTGTTTACGTCAGTTCTTGAGTTCTCACAGCCATTAGAGACAGGAACCCCAAATGGAACGCCTGTGTGATACATTCATAGCCGCTTCTTCGTTGTGTACGTTGGGACTGAGATGATTCTGGCTCCTATACCTTACTAAGAGAGTGACCTCGTCAGTTCCCACCTCACTGTACCGCAATCTCCTTCGCCACTCTTAGCATCGTTCCCAAACTTGACATCTGTTGTTTCACACAGAATGCAAATTTGCCAGGTAACGCGTAAGAGACCATACCACTTGATCACTAAAGCTACTAATCGCGGTGCTGTTGTTACAGTAACTCGGAGTACAGAGAATATATCGTGCTTTGAAGTTAGTAATAGCTGCAAGAACCGGCGCGGTAGCGGGGCACTTTTTTACGATCATAACCTATATCTTTCAACATTCTGCAAGTTGGATTTTCCAAGCGAATTATCCCACTTTACGCCTAGCTTGACATGCTATCTCTCGAAGACCTTCGGGTCATTCTTTCTGTGTTGAGGGAAAACTATTGGCCTTACGTCGCTCGCGTACTCGAGAATTCAGCTAGTAGTCCCCTATTCGACCTTGTTAACCCCAACTACCTTACTCTCCCAAGATCCTTCAAAGACCTGCAACAGCGCATCAGGCATAATTTCATTCGATTTCACGCCGCCTACATCGTTATCATTATTTTTGGTCTCCTTGCCAAGCACTGGCATGTAGCTGCTGCTGCGATAATGATCCACAAGCTAAGCGCTTTTGTGACCGATTCTGGTCGCGGAGACGCTTCTCTGCGGTCTGACACTGATCGGAGTGGAATTCCTAGATATGCACATAACTTAATGCGTGGTATCTGGCTTTCTTCAGGCCTGTGGTGCTTTTGGTCACTGTACAGCATGATGGCTACCATGCTGCAATTTGCGATGGTATTTACGGTTCACGCGGCGATGCTGGACTCGAAGGCAAGGCTGGTGGAGAAGCAGTCTTGACGAGAGCGGCTGTCGATAAGGTCGGTTCATAGGCACACATGTCGGTCTGAATCAGAGGCTCTTGCAATGCCTTCGCTACGGATCATGAGCTGGTGAGTAAGTCAGTCCAAAGTTGATTCTGTCAGGACCAACTAACGGTGTCTGATCACAGCAACGTTGTGCCCTCGTCCAGGCTCATACGTCTCGAGTCACACTTCAAAAAGCCTGCACCGCGGTAGCTCAACTGTATGAATTCCTAATGGGGACTTTGTTCATGGAAACAGGGAACAGATGCTAGACGTTTGCACCAGCGGGCTACTGTTATCTTCAAATTTACCCTTACTAGAACCCCGGAATCCAAGCCTCCTCTCGGATTGGTTGTTGACATACTCTCTTGGCACGATATGGATCTGTGTGCACACCCTCGTCGTGATTGATGCCTGGGGCCCATGGGTCGCTGAATAGTTGGTTCAGCGTTAGCGTAGAAGTCTTGGCCATAGGGGGGGGGGTTTACTTGAAGGGCCACGCACTGTTTCTCCCGGACCACGCGATCGCGGTTTATGAGACTGAGAGCTCTTCGGGTCAGGCTCGGGAGAATCTCCTGGTAGAATCTAGATGGCGTAAATCTTGACGAGAACTCGGAAACTCTCGATATCCATCATGCAATGGCTCACTTCTACGTCGTGATAATGACTACCCCACCAGCACCTTCTTTCGAAACGTCAAGGCCCAGCCTCTCACAAACGGTGATTTGCGTTGATTTTCTTTGCCATGAGTCACCCATGCAGCCGGTTTCAGCCTTGTAAGCGTCTCCGAACCTGACGAAGGTGATTACCCTTCAATCTTTGCAGAGGCCCCATAGTTAGTTGCAAGGTAGTGTGGTAATAATGCAGTACACTGATCCCCTTTACCTAGCTGATCCAACGACCAACTCGACACCTGCGCCACCCGTGCCCGGATATAAAAAGAGTGTGAATTTCAGATCAGACGTGACTGAAAGTTCTCTTTGGAATATCTCAGTTCTTCTACTGCTTTTGAACATGACGATGCACCCTCCGAGTCGACTGCGCCATCCCCAGTGGCTGTGGACGAGCCAGAGGCAACGCAACCTACCCACGTGTTTTCGACCTCCTTTACGGAACAAACGCCTCCTGCAACTCCACCTAGAGTAAGATCTCTCTTGTCAAATGTCGCATCGGTAGCACTGATAGAAAACCTACCTAGGTAGATTTGCAAGACAACGAATTCGATTCAGGCCTCGATGACGAACAAGGCTCAACCAAGTCGATGACGTCCAGCATTTTGGATTATGAAGACTGTCATGGCAGGATTTATCACAGCGATCGGTTTGGTTCTACTTACTGGTACGTGGAGCTAAACGGCACGAAACAACTGAGTACTGACGCTTTCCTTAGGGCTCCGCATGACGGACCGCAGCGTGACGCAATGGAAGTTTGGTGAGAATGGCCAGACATGAAACCAAAAAGCAAGCTTGTTACTAACGAGGTTCTGTCAGCCACGCTCTCTTTTGTCAAGCTTCTGGTGGCAGACTTTTCCATGCCGAACTCCCGAAGAATGCTCAGGTATTTCTGCTGCAACCAGGTCACCTTGCATATATGCTTACATTGTCACAGAAGATTTTAGACGTTGGAACGGGAACAGGCACCTGGGCTATGTATGGCCGTCTCAAGCGATGATTGTGCAAAAGCGTTGCTAACATCAGCACCTCAGTGAAGTTGGTGAAACCTACCCGCACGTCGTCGTGATTGGAATCGACCTGTCACCAATTCAGCCTGTATATGTTCCATCGAATGTACATTTGTCGGTTCAGCCTATTTTTCAATTTCTCCATCTCCACTTTGCCTGCCGCTTGCGTAGGTAAGTTGAAACTGACTCGTCTTCTAGCCATATTGACGACTTCAACGAACGATGGACATTCGACGACAACTCCCTCGACTACGTTCACATGCGATTCCTCACCGGCTCTGTTCTTAATTGGAAATCCACGATGAAGGAGGCTTACCGATGTTTACGACCAGGCGGGGTTCTTGAGAGCTCGGAGCCATCGTTTCTGATCGAGAGTGACGACGGCACAGTGAACGAAAGAAGTGCCTGGTATCAATGGTTTGGAATATTCGACCAGTATGGCGAACAAACTGGCCCAACATTTTCTGTAGTGCGGCACGGCATACAGAGACAGGCCATAGAGGAGGCAGGCTTCATCGACGTCCAGGAGTTTAGCTGCAAGGTAGGCATTGCGACATTGCAATTTCGCAGGCGAAGTCTGACAATGGATCTCAGATACCGATCGGAGCATGGCCGGAAGATGTAAAGAAAAGACAGCTGGGCCAGTATGCGCAAGCAGTAATGGAGAAGGACGCCTTGGGGTTTGTTGTGCGCCCAGGCACCTCGGCTGGTTGGAGTATTGAACAAATCGAGGATTACAATACAGCTCTGCAAGCGGAAATGGCCTCGAAAACAACGCACCCGTGGTATTGGTTCAAGAAGGTATGGGGACGTAAGATGCCTACATCTTCAGTAGTAGCATAGGGTTGGAATGGATAGCCTGAAGGCTTCGTCGATAGAGGAAGGAACATTAGGCAGGGCCCACCAACAAAAGTCGATAGTCTTCGCCGGTCTTCGCCCTTTCCACACTGTGGCCGTATATTGTGCAACCCACTCAAACTTTGCGT
Organism: Colletotrichum spaethianum; assembly: GCF_022836535.1. Taxonomy (NCBI): domain Eukaryota; kingdom Fungi; phylum Ascomycota; class Sordariomycetes; order Glomerellales; family Glomerellaceae; genus Colletotrichum; species Colletotrichum spaethianum. Next base: position 760,763 of record NW_026054795.1, read on the forward strand.
TCATCGAAAGCCAAATTGTCATACAGCTTGAACGAGGGCTGACGTGCTGTCTGGGAACTGCATCAAACAGTAATTCATGCCACTGCGCACGAGGAGTTGCTAAAAGAAGATTGATTATGCTCAGCTTTGTTGATGACAGGGGGTAAAACCTGGCCACAAGCAAAGATTTGATGCCTGCATGGTACGTACATATGTATATTCCCCCTTGTTCGCAAGCAGTCAGGGCTGGGGATCCACGATTTCCTCTGGGAGCCACAAGTTGATCACCACGGCGAAGCAATTGCTGCACTCGGTATTCGCGCCGAAGTCATTTTGGGCTCCCGAAAAGCAGAAAACCACGTATCTACTAACAGCCGGACCCACACCGCTAAGTGAGTGTTGTGACGCGCGGCTCCCAGTCGGTCTAGGTAAGTATACGGCGGGTTTTGGTTCTACACCAAGAGAAAACAGTGCCACTTAGACTTCGGGCTGTCTTCCCTGCATCTACAGTACGGTACAGTACAAAGGGCGTTCGTAGTCAAGTACGTCGTCTTCAAAGACCGTCTTGCCGCAAGTCAGGCAGACACATAATCTTGCGCATACTGAACTTCGGCGTTCAATCAACTTCCAGACCGTGTGCCTTTGTCGCCGCATTCGTCACTTTCCTTTACGTCGAACCACCTTCTAGACGCAGCAATGGATGCCTTTAGGTCACTTGAGAACTGCCACGACCTTCGACAGCTGGCAACGAACCTGCTTGGAGCAATCACGGAGTATACGCTCCGTGGCAACATGGGCCAAGCACAGGAGGCTTCCCTCCAGTCCAGGATTCTCAACCTGACAGGAAACATTCGCAACCTTGTGGCACAGCCCCAGGACCAGTGGCTGTTGCACATCGTCCAAAGCAACGAGATGGCTGCCATCAAGCTCTTCGTTCACTGGCACGTCTTTGAACACATTCCAATCGAACAATCCATATCCTACGCACAGCTGAGCGACAAGGCGAGCGTCGATCTTTCTCTTCTCAGTAAGTGACACCGCCTAGCCTCAACGCTCTGCAAAACTGTTGTTGACCTCTCAGTGCGGGTCTCACGTATGCTCATTTCCACCGGTGTCCTGGGAGAAGCCGGGCCTGATCGAGTTGCGCACACTGCAAAGTCCAAGATCTTCCTTCACGGTAACCCATACGGGGACTTGGACCAAGTCGTGTATGAATCTTTTCAATGGCGATGCTGGCTTTGACTAACTTTTCTAGGATGGAGTACGGATTGTCTGGTTGCGACATGATCCGGTACTTTGAAAGCAACGGGCGAAACGAGCCGGACGGCCTCAGCCCTAGCCCATTTACCTTCACGAAGGGGATGCAGGGAAGTGACATGTGGGGCATTTACAATGATCAGGGCAAAAAGGAGGAGTTCATGCGGGCAATGACGGCGTTAGACCGCTTGGCGCCGATCATCGGCGTGTATGACTTCTCGTGGATTGCCGAAGCATCGGCCAAGGCCGACAACGACAGAGTACTGTTGGTCGATGTCGGTGGTGGCAGCGGTCATGCGGTTCAGGCCATCTGCGGGAGCATTGGTCTGCCGTTGGAGCGTTGTGTGCTGCAGGACAAAGAGCCTGTCATTTCGAGGGTCGAAGGAGTGGGTAATCTACCGGGATTGAAACTAATGTCTATCGACATGCACAAGGAGCAGCCGGTCCAAGGTATGTTGGCATTCTGGCCTCGACAGCGCTGTGGGAACTAACACGTAATAAGGGGCCCTGGTTTACTACATTCGCCATTGTCTTCATGACTATAACGACCACATTGCCCGAGGTATCCTACAGCATATCTCCAAGGCCATGGCGGCAGATAGTACCCTGCTGATAGCCGAACACGTCGTCGAGTGGCCTCCGAAGCCCGAGTCTACTGCCATGGACATGCTCATGCTAGCTGTCGGTGGGAAGGAGCGGACCGCGATGGAGTGGGCTCATCTTCTGCGAAGTGGGGGGCTGACGCTGGAACGCATCCATCGGAACCCCACCTCATCACATTGTATCATTCAGTGCAGCAAGGCCACAATTGTGGCTGGTCAGGACCAGTTGGCAATTGAAGCTTAGCATGATTTCATGGCCTAGTTTAAGGGTTCCCATGAGACGCAGCTAGTATCGGCATGGCGGAGTGGAGCGTGAAAAGAACGTTGCTAAGCAAGCGTTCCAAGTACTCAACCTGATTGTAACCATCTATTCAATGTACTTTTTGAGACGGACGCAGCCTCTGTGAACTTGTTACCGTTTGATGACCGGGCGATTGCACATGTCTGGACGCTCCTATTTGCTTGATCCAACCATGCTTCCAATAGAAGAGTGTGCAGATTACCATTGGCAGAGGTTCACAACAAGTAGTTGAAGATTGAGTATAGTGGAACTCTTTAGTCATGATTGGAGCCTGAATTGAAGCCAGATCGGAGCCAATACTTGATGTTGAGACGCTTACTAAGGTTAAAACTCACGTAGCATTCTGCATCCATTCCTCTTGTTGTGCACGTTGAGAGTGGCACAGTGCTCAGCCACAAAATGCATATCGGGATGCAGGTTCGGGTGGCTTGCTCCTGAAACGGCTCCGAGAGAAAATAAATATGTCTGAGAATCTGCCTGTCCGTACTCACTTTACAGTAACTACTGCACTGTATTGTCACAGCGAGAGGAAACGAAAACAATCATGCCGACCAGTAATGAGCTAAGAAAACGACCGACACAGCTCACTATCTCCAGGTATGACCAGATGGTCTTGGAAAACGACAAAGATATCGACTGGTGGTGGTCGCTGCTCGCCAAGATCTTTTCATGGTTGTTGCTCGCGGGCTACATCGTCTTCCCTTCCACGTTTGCATCCTTGCGGCGATCGAGGGCGCTCGAGAGCATGGGTGTGGTCGGGTACATAGTGTCGAGGGGACTGAATGATTTTCTCATCTCTCTTGCGTCCATACTCTCAGGAAGTGCGTCTATCGGTCTTGCCTGGTTATGGTTCAAGTGGCGCACGAACTATCATTTGGGTAAACCAGCAAATCATTATGTGAGTCCTGCGGCCCACGTTTTACACGTCGCTTACAATCAGTCCTACGCTGGTGAATTCCCTGATGGGGTTCTTTTCGACTCTGCTCAATCTCTATACCGTCCACGGCGGCGAGTGGTCCACAACGGCGATCGTCACAGCAACGGTAACGGCTTGGTGGCTATTCGTATCGTGCATTTTATGCCTCATTTACCGATACCTGCTCAACCGGCTACAATGTATCGAAGTGAACGACGTAGATCAATCGACACTTCCAGATAAGATTTGATGGCTCTGGTAATATAGACTTCTGGACTTCCTTCAATTTGACATGCTGCTAGCTACTGATCGGTGTTAGACAGGTGGCTTCCCGTTAGCTTTAGCGACTAGTTATCAACTTTCGATCCAAGGTTGATCGGTCGTATCCACCCTCAGAAGTAACCATCAAGTTACATGATCACTGCTCTTTCCTTTCGAGGTAAGAAATACATATTGTCATTAGCCTGCTCAATTATCAACTATCCATCAATGTCAACCTTGAACTCAAGCGTGACCATGCGGCTGCGGCATTCAACCCGCCTATCAAAGCCTTTCATGAGGCTTGAAGACAGAGTTATCCCAACGAGAGCGAAGAAGAATATTTTGATAGGATGCGGGAAATGGCCACCTGACAACGAGTGAAAGCTGATCCCTAGGCTCGATGGCTACGATGCGCGATCATCGTGACTCGATTACTCAACTACTTTCCATCAACGTAATAAAAAGGGACATTCTTAACAGGGCAGATCTGGTGCCTATTGGTGGTACTACAGTCTTAGGACTTTTTAGGAGCACGTATGGTTATGTCTCAGCCATGTCATGGTTCACGGCCACGGTACCTGCGAAGACGGAACAAACATGAATCAAACTGGTTTAACGAAGTGGTCTATACAGAGGAATTGAGATGAAATTGAAAGTGAATTCGACAGGCTTTGGGATTCCGACAGATGGACATAGTAATCATTAAGTAAACAGATGCGGCGCCAACGAGTCATAGTTCTTGAGGCAGGAAACGAGCTGTCAACTTTAATTACTCTCGACTGCTCACGACACTGTCAGGGCAGTTTACCATCATTGTTGGAATTCATTGAGTCGTCGCTGTCGTCGCTTTCTGTATCGGATCTTTCATCATCCTGGCGGGCCGAGGCGTCCCTGTCTTCGTGCCATCTAAGGAGCGCGAGTATGTGACAAAAGGCAACTCTCCTTTCATCGCTAGATTCCAAATCGAACCACCTCGTGCTTTGCATCTGGACGGTTGCGTCCTTATCTTCGTTGTTGAAATTTTAAGTTGGCTTTCCTCGTCTGGAGCATCGAGGTACTCTGCGTAGTCGCGACCGAAAGTGAAGTGTACAAGGCGCACAAAGGTGCTGGTTGCTGCGATAAGAAAAACGCTATGACGGCCCAGTCCGGTCAAATCACCATTAACCAAACGAGACTAGCAGATTAACTTAGCTTACCCGTGAGACAGCAACGATTGGTTCTCTTTCCATGTTACGACTGCTTCGCCAAGATACTGGGCCAGAGTCTCATTGGAGACGACTGGAAGACGACGACCTGTCTTGTCATCAACACTAATATATCTAAATGCCCTCTTGGCTTCGAGTATTGCCAAATACGGATGGCTCATCTCCCACCCCAGCGTCCGGCGACGCAGCTGACAGATGCACCGTCATCCTCAGCCGCGACCGGGATCATTCCGCTGATGAAGGTTTTTGTTTTCCTCCGCTCAACCCGAGTTCGCACCTCAGAATCAGTGATTATGCCGATGGTATGCTGGCAAAAGCAAAGGTTCAATGCAAACTGCAAGAAAGCGGTAACCAGGTGAACTGTCACTTCTTCGGGCTTACTACGCCGATCTTCGTGCTCGTCCTGGTCCAATCCTTCCACCTCGACCTCAAACTCGGACGAGGATGGCGGCAGCGGCGGCGAGGATGAACCGACTATCGCCATCGCCGAGTTCATGTAGCCCTCTCGCCGAACCGGCCTTCTCTCCCGTTGGGGATATACCCTGTCCTCGTCGGTGATCTCGGGTCTGATCGCTCGCGCCAGCGCAGCCCAGAAAAACCCTTCCGGCAGGCGCATGAGGTCGCTTTCGGTCATCATCCTGAGATCACGAGGGTTCTCTCCTGTGAGGTTCTGGGTCCCTATAGGGTTGAGCTTTTGGGTCAGAGGCCTGTCCTCAGCACTGCAAATGGGGCATCGTAAAGCATGATCAGTTGCGAGTATCGGTAGAAAGACGGCTTCGGGCTGGACGAGCAGCCGGTAAGCGATGGTGTGGCGTAGGTTCCATCGGCTCGCCGAGCTAACAAGGTCGTCGCGGTCGAGTTGCCAGATGACACTTTTGTCCCCATGTTGCTTCGACGCGATTCTCAAGTCTTCAGAAGTGCGAGCGCAGTATGGTTTGTATTCCATCTTCAGTTAACACAGTAAGAGCGGTATTATGGCCAGTATGGTGTCATAGCTCCTGCTCACACCACTGTGCAGCAGCTGCGGTCGGAGGTGGCCATGGCAGTCGGATCGGGTAGAGATTTATCCGCGATGCTGTGGTTCTAGCGAATGACGTAATGAGCCACCTGCTGCGACCTGGGCTTAAAGTACCTAAAAACAACGACAAACCGCCCCATGGAATTCCTCCAGGAAGATGGTGATGGTTAGAGGAACCGACGACGCGCATTTGCTGGTACCTACTTTGAGATTGAAGCGACCGGCCTGCAATGCCAATTCGGGTCACCCGAAAAAGCGACATTGCACCGCCATAACAAGTCACCCGACACCGCAATTCGACACCGCCAGCCGGCTACCTCACTGGTCTTCAATTAATGGCATCATTCGCAAGCACAGCGGAGAAAGGCTTTTTGTCAACCCATTGCATTGGACCTCCCGACAGCTCGACCTCTTGGGCTGTAGTTTTGTCCACGAGAAAACCCGACGCCTGCCACGCGCAAAGAAAGCTGCTCGGCAACCACGGAGAAGGCCGTATCCTAGCCATCACTCTGACCGCCCCGAAGATGGCACTACCGCGCTCACCGGGCGGCCTTGTGCCGGAGCTGACGACACAGCCGTCTATTCTGCGGTCGAGAGTTTACGCTGCGTAAGCACTCCCGATTTCAAGACTTCTACGGTTTGGCAGTTGTTCCAGGCCTACGGCATGATCCGCAAAGGGCAAGTACCTTTATGGCTATGCGTGCGAATATCTTAGCTGATAGTACCTCCTTTGTAGGCCTGGCGTATCATTTCGGTTTAACCAGCGCGACGTCTGTGTTCTTGGAACCGACGGCCTCTTCGAGTGTCCTTCGTCGTCCGACATACCTGTCCTCGTTCTTGCATACCTCGATCTCCAGGCTTTGCGTGTCCGCCGCGATAAGTCAATCAAGCCCTATATAGGCAAGCGATTTGACATGCCGAATACACGTATTCGACAGAAGCTGCAACGTCGGCTCCGGCCACCGAATGAACTAGAGGATCCATATATCCTGTCCCTTCTGATCGCACTCGCTCAGCAGCGGAGACACCAACAGCGAGCATTGGTCAGGGAGAGTGCCACGGTAAACCTATCGGCTATGTATCCTATACCGAGTTCCCTGAAACCCCGGCCAACACTACCACCATCTTCCCGAATGCCAGCCGCCACAGAAGCGATGGAGGCGGCTGGCGGAACAGACATAAAGGTATTGATTGACCTCACGGCGATTCCCTTCATCTTCCCTTTGGTCTAATTGGTGCTCAATAGGTTCATGCTCTAGTCCGTCCTATCACAGAAGGGGACTGTTTCTTCCTTTATAGTACCACTGTGCCATTCTCCTTCCTCGATCGATTCGATCATCCGTCGGATCATATACCGATTGTGCCGTTACAGGTTGGGTACCGTCGGATCCACCTTGCTGAGTCAAGTATGGCCAAAATGATAAACAGGGTGATCTCTGCGGCGTGCGCCTATCAGATTAGCACTTGAATGCTGCACAGGCCAAACTCTTCGGTATTTGTGTGACGGCACACAAGCAGCAGTAAGCGGCGCCAACACCCCACCCCCTGACCTGCTGCGTAGATGGTTAATGAAACGTTACATTCAAAGCAAAGAGCCCCAATTAGAAGAAATGCCTTCGTCGCGTTTTTTGGGATATCCCTAGAAGTCGATTGTTCATTGTGTATGCGACCACAGGAACTGGACGTAAGCCTTCATCCGGCTTCTCCCGTTACAAGCAAATCGCTGTGTCAGACCCTGTGGTTGGTCATTCTACGTTACAATGTGAAGCTCGTCTCAATGGAGGTTCTAACCCTGTGAGGGAATTCGTATGTACTTCATCGAAGCTCGTGATGCTGCCTACAGACATAACCCAACCTTCACATACCCATTCCGTCTTACTCCGCAAAGTAGATGGCTACCTTCGCCTCCTTCTTGCCATTGAAGCGGCTGTAGTACTCTGGCGCATCCTCAATGCCAATAACGGCACTGATCACGAAGCTGGGATGGGCTTTACCGCTGTTGATGAGATCGATCAGCAGGGGAGCGTACTTCTTTGGATCTACAGCTCCCGTCCGGAAGCTCAAGCCCTTGGCGAAAAAGGTCGAAATGGGAAAAGGGATGGTGGGCGAAATGGTGCTACCGTACGGCGCACCAGGTGAGCTGTCTTGAGAACTGTAAACGCCCAGCTGACCGATGCCTCCGCCAAAATGCACCACGTCAATCATCTGCTGCACGACAACGCTCTCGTTCATCTCAAGGTTGGTGTCCAGAGCCTCCATACCAACACAGTCGACGGTGCGCATCACCCCGCGCGGTTCGTGCGCCAAGATTTGCGCGACGGGATCGCTCTTTGCGAAGTTGATCGGGATGGCTCCGATGGAAGCGGCAAGCTCGAGGCGTTCCTCGACGTGGTCGACAACGTAGACCTTGGAAGCCCCACGCAAGATGGCCGAGTAGGCAGAGAGCAGCCCGACGGGACCGGCCCCGAAGACGGCGACGGAATCACCGGGCTGGAAGCCGCTGTAGTCGATTCCGGCCCACCCCGTAGCGAAGATGTCCGACACAGTGAGGTAGTCGTGCTCGATCGTCGAGTTGGCGGTTTCGTGGGTCAGAGGGATAGGGATCAAGTTGGTGTCGGCGAAAGGGACCCTCGCATACTCGGCTACGTATCCTGTCGTTAGCACATTGCAATCTCGCGCGCCGAGAGGAGTTGTTCGGCAGGGCCGGTCGCACCTTGGAGCCCACCAAAGTCC